>NC_057813.1:460795884-461013109 GCF_018294505.1 Triticum aestivum | reverse complement strand
AGGCGGCGTCGGCGCGGCGTCCGGGCGGCGTCCGGGCGGCGAGGAGAGGGCGAGGGAGGGAGAGGGCGAGGGCGAGGGCGAGGGCGAGGGCAGCGGCGGCGGCGGCGGTGGATCGAGAGGGAGAGAACTGGCGAGGGGGATCGGGCGAAGGGGGATCGGGCGAAGGGGGGATCGGGCGAAGGGGGGCCACAATACTAATGGCGCACCTCACCTTGGTGCACCATTAGCATGTCCATACTAATGGCGCACCTCACCGTGGTGCGCCATTAGTATTTTTTTTATTTCAACTCGAGCCAAAAGGTTATGTAGTACTAGAACCTATCTATGTCAAGCCCACTCTACTAGCTCGACTGGTCAGCAGCCAGTTCTCACACCAGGAGGTCCTGGGTTCGACTCCCAGGCTCCACAAATTTTTTTTTAGCATTTAAAAAGCTTTTTGATACTTATTTATGTTTAAATATGTTCAAACTTGTTTAAATAATAACAGTAATATTTTTTTATAAGACAGTAGCATTTAAAAAGCTGTTTGATACTAATTTTTTTTATAAGACGGTGCGCGGGGTGCGAGGGGTCGGCGGCGGCGGTTGAGTAGGGGAATCGAGGGTGCGGGGGGTCGGCGGCGGCGGCCGGTGGACTGGGGGGGTGCTCGGCGGCGAGGGGGGCCGGATCTGGCGAGGTGGGATAGCGATCGAGATGGAGGGGGATCGAGATCGAGTGTCCATGAAATTTGAAAATATTCATGATAGTTCAAAAAGTACCCATGAAATACAATCGAGAAATGAAGGCTACGATTTAAATACAATCGATCTTAGCTAGCTATCTGTTCACAATCTTCTTGCCCTTCTTTTTCGCAAATGGAGTTCTTCTGTGGAACGGACGTCCTTTAGGTAGGGTGGTCCTGCTTCTTCTTGTGGTGTATGCTGCTACTTCATCATCGTCGTCATGTTCGATCCTCGGGTCGCCGTACTTGTCGAAGTCTTGCTCATTGGCTACTCCATCCATTCTGATGATCTTCCTTTTGCCTCTCCTCACGACAACACGACTGGGCTTTGGCGGGTCGGTAATGAAGAAGCATTGGTCCACTTGGGAAGCCAGTACCCATGGCTCATTTTTCGCGGTGACGTTTGCGCCCGCGGTCTTGGATTTGGCTTCGGGTATAACCATGGTGGTGAAATACCGGTCTTCTTTTATGACGTTCTTGGCCCATCTGACACCGAACATCGGGACCTTCTCTCCAGCGTAGCTCAGCTCCCAGATCTCCTCGATCCTTCCGTAGTATCTGTCCTTGTCGTTACCGGTGTAGGATTCCATCATTACCCCGGAGTTCTGATAACCATCGCTCTTCATGTCCTTGGCCTCGGTGTAGAATGTGTAGCCGTTGATATCGTACGCCTCATAGGTCATCAGGTTGTTCTCGGCGCCCTGTGACAAGGCGAATATGAGTTGTTCTTCCACGGAAGAATCCTCATGTAAAGGGTACGACAGAAGCTTATGCTTGAACCAACGCGTGAAACATGAGTTGTGCTCTTTGAGTGTATCTCCGTCCATCCTCTGTTGGCCTCGGTCATTGTACGTCTTTTTAATAAAGGTTTTGTGCTCTACCACCCAAGGATCGACCACGTCTATGTGTTGTAGCGCGACTAGGTTTGCTCTTTCAAAGTCGGCGAGTCGACCCTCGAAGTCGACATGCATTTCGCGGCGACCCTCACGGTGACCCCATCCAGCGAGCCTGCCGAGGTGCCTGTTGACGGGCAGACCAACGGGGTTCTCGATGCCTAGATAATTCGTGCAGTAGGAGATGCACTCTTCGGTCAGAAAGCCCCTGGCTATGCTTCCTTCTGGACGTGACATGTTGCGAACGTATCCTTTGATGACACCATTCATCCTTTCGAACGACATCATGCTGTGCAGGAACATCGGTCCGAGTTGGATGATATCCTCCACTATATGGACCAGCAGATGCACCATAACGTCGAAGAATGCGGGCGGGAAGTACATCTCAAGCTCGCATAGTATCACCACGATCTCTTCCTGTAGCCTTCTGAGTTGCCTCACGCCAATCGACTTCCGAGAGATGACGTCGAAGAAGTTGCATAGGCCAAATAGCGTTTCACGGACGTGCGCGTCCATGATCCCACGGATGGCAACTAGAAGTATCTGCGTCATCAGCACGTGACAGTCGTGAGACTTCATCCCGCTGAACTTCTGCTTCGCTGGGTCTAGGTATCTGCTTATCTTCCCCGCGTAACCGTAAGGAAGTTTTACTCCTAGGAGGCAGGTGAAAAACTGCTCGATCTCCTCCTGACTTAGAGTGAAGCACGCGGGAGGGTAGTCATTTCCGGTCTTCTTGGCCTTTTTGCCTTTGCGACGACTTTCTGTGTCCTGCTTCGCCTCATCATCATCATCATCATCATCATCATCATCATATATTGTGTGAAGCTCCTGCCTGATGCCCATTGATTTCAAGTCTGCCCTTGCTTTCGGCCCATCTTTGGTCCTCTCTGGCATGTTGAGCAGGGTACCAAGCAGACTCTCACACACGTTCTTCGTGATATGCATGACATCAAGGCTGTGAGGCACACGGTGGATCTTCCAGTACGGCAAGTCCCAGAAAACAGACCTCGTTTTCCATACCTTCAGCAGCGGCTCTGGTGCCTTTCGCTTCTTTCCCGGCTCTGGCGCCTTTTGCTTCTTTCCCGACAGTGGGCAGTCTTTCCAATTTTTCAACAGCTTGTCTATTTCCTCGCCGCTCCTCGTACACGGGCGTTTTCGGGGTTCGGTTTCACCATCGAACAGATCCTTGCGTTTCCTCCATGGGTCATCGTCGCGAAGCCACCTTCGATGTCCCATGAACACGGTTTTCGAAGACCCGGGATCTCTATCTAGCTGGCGATACGTTGTGTCATCCATGCACCTTACGCATCCAGAAAATCCGTGGACTACCTGCCCCGCAAGATATCCGTAACCGAGATAGTCGTGCACCGTCGTGAGCAGTGCGGCTCTCATAGGGAAATATTCTTTCTCTGCGGCGTCCCACGTATTGGCTGGCGTTTTCCACAGCGTGTCAAGCTCCTCTTTCAGCAGCCCCAGATACAGATTGATGTCGTTCCCTGGTTGTTTCGGCCCTTCAATTAGCATACTCATGTGAATGTACTTCCTCTTCATGCACAACCAGGGGGGGATGTTGTACATCCACACAAACACAGGCCAGGTGCTATGTGTGCTTCTCTGGCTGCCAAATGGATTGACTCCATCGGTGCTCGCGCCCAGCACGATGTTCCTTGGATCGTTCCCAAATTCTGGGTATTCGAAGTTCAATGCTTGCCACTGGCTCGCATCCTTAGGGTGACTCAGCATCTTGTCTTTTTTATCTATCTCCGGATCATTTGCGTCATATTCTCACTTCTTCTCCTCCCTATCCGCGTGCCAACGCAGGAGCTTTGCTACCTTAGGATCCGCGAAATACCGCTGCAGACGAGGAGTGATCGGAAAGTACCACACCACTTTTCGAGGAGCTTTCTTCCTCTTCTTGTATCGAGTGACACCGCACACCGGACATATTGTAGACTCCGTGTGCTCGTCCCGATAAATGATGCAATTGTTCATGCACACATGGTATTTCACATGCGGTAAATCCAGAGGACACACGATTTTCTTTGCCTCCTCCAAACTGGTCGGGCACTTGTTCCCCTTGGGAAGACGTTCGTGCCAGAATGACATGTTCTCGTCGAAGCATGCGTCGGTCATTTTGTGTTTTACCTTCATCTCCAGAGCCATGAGCGTTACTTTCAGGCGGGTATCCTCGGGCCTGCATCCTTCATACAATGGAGTAACCGCGTCTAACTCAAGTTGATCCATCTTGGCTTTCTCTCGGGCGGCAGCTCTTGCGTTATCCGTCTGCTTGAGAAGCAGCTCTTGAATATGAGGGTCCTGCACCCAGCCCATCGATGGTCCAACGTCGTCTGCTCCGCCGGCATCATCATCATGTCCTACATCTTCTACATGATGGCTGTGTACAGCATCACTGTCGTGATCATCTCCTGGGGATTCATCGTCTTCTCGCCCCCCCGAGCCGCGGTGGTTGTCTTGCTGCCCTTCCTCATTTCTTGCCCGGCCCCCATGAATGACTTCGTAGTCATCATCATCACCTTGCCACCGATAGCCATCCATGAAACCACGCAAGAGCAGGTGGTCCCGCACCTGCCCGGAATCCGGGTCCACAATAAGGCTATTCAGCTTGCATCTTCGACACGGACATCTTATCTCCGTCTCGTTCTTTTGAAGCATCTCGGCCTTCGCGGACCTCAAAAACCTATTCACGATGCCTTCGGTCATCGTGCGGACCATGGTCGCCTGCGGGGTAGAGCAAAACGATATTTTAGAACCAAGAAAAAATTTGGCATGACTTTCCCTAAAAATAGGACCAAAAAGAATGCTTAATGCCAAAATTCTCGCCGAAACGGAAATGAATCAACATTCCGGCAAAATATTGGCAACTATCGCATTTCAAATACCGGTACACCTCCAAACACAAACACATATGCAACACCACAAACATATGCAACACCACGAACATACATAGATCTAGCTAGGCCATAAAAAGTGCATGTGCACATTGTTTGTAGGGAGAACAACATAAATATAGCTTCCCCCCTTACTTACCTTGCAAAACAAGGTAACTTAACCACTTAATTTGAATGAATCTATGGTGGAAATGAGGTGAAAAAGAGGAGGCACCCGAGACAAGGAGGAGGCGGTGGAGAGAATGAAGTGGGGAGAAAGTGAGTGTGGGAGGAGAGGCTGTCCAAAATATCTTGTTGCTGCCCACTTACTAATGGCGCACCAGCAACAAATGCGCCATTAGTAATCCAGGTTACTAATGGCGCACCCCCTGGCGGTGCGCCATTAGAACTTTTGCAAAAAAGGAATAAAAGCAATAATAAAAAAATAACATTAGTGGCGCACCTCCTGGATGGTGCGCCATTACTAGTTACAACTAGTAATGGCGCACCACCAGGGGATGCGCCATTAGTATGTTTGGACAGGCGCACTAGTTCAAAAAAAAATTTGGTACTAATGGCGCACCGTGGTCAGGGTGCGCCATTAGTAGTTTCAACACTAATGGCGCATCAGAGGGTGGTGCGCCATTAGTATATACTAATGGCGCACCACTTGTCTGGTGCGCCATTAGTGTCATTTCCATCTATAGCCCTTTTCCTAGTAGTGCGTGTCCCAAACCGAAACATTGTTCCCCCTTAGTTCCCCGCCTCCCTCTGTTTCCCCATTCATACTTCATGCGCGCCAAAACACCCTCTCCACCAGTCGCGAAACCCCAGCCTCCTCTATCCTCCACCCCATAGCGCCCAATCCACCACCTACCTACTCCATCACGCCGAAGCCGGTACCCCGACGTCGTCGTCCAACGCAACCGCAACCACAACACCCTCAAGGACTTAGCAGTTGAAGCCGAGGCAGAGCTGCCTCCATGACGCCGACGCGGACACCGACGTGCACCATACCAGAACCTTTTCGACCACGCCGTCCTGTGCCTCACTGGTGCCGCTCCACTGTCGCAACCGTCCATCGCACCGGAGCTGTTCCTGCTACGCTGTTGTTCTCCGCCTCAGATCTGGTTCCCTGCCGCTGACAGACGGCCGCCGCACCACACTCAACAACTTGGCCATGGGTTCATCCAAGGCTCCACTGTCCTCCACAACTTCTTGTTTCCAGCGAACCACAAGAAGATCATTGGAAAAACAGAAGGAGGACACAGCACTGCCCGCAGAAAGCGGTACTCCTCTTCCCTTATTCGTGCAAATCTTACATCTCTGCTCACACCGTATTCATCCCACGAAAGAAACTAGTTGAGCACTTCTTACTGCATCTTCTTTGTGATACTAAATGCACAAGGTTTCCTTCCTTTACTATTTTACCTTTTCTAGAGGTCAGTAGCCCACCTGGATTTCAATTCAGGGTTAGTCGAACTGCAATTAAAAGAAGCAGCACCCTCTTAGGCGTGCGGAGCACCTAGTCCGCCTGTTCATCGGGGAAGCGGCGCATCAGTGTCTATCATAGGGGTGTGGGGTGCAGGAGCTGCTTGCGCCTGATCTGGAGGTCGACGGGGCTTGAATGGATGGCCGAGGGGCGGTGCCAAGCACGACGGTGCGGTGAGGTCGAGGGGAGGGAGCAGGCAGGGGACTGGGCCGGTGGTCGCTGGTGTTTCGAGGAAGATCATCAACACTGACTGGATGGAGGTAGATGAAGGCGATATGCATGTTCTTTGTACATCGGACGGTGTAGAAAAAATGGACTGACGTATTTTTTTTCAGTCGACTGTTATTTTCATAGAATCCTGTAGTAATTTAGTGTGTCATGCATGTCGTAGAGCTATCATATCTCCCCTGTCATTTATTTCTCACACACTTGCTATCTGCTGCCTTTACACTATACTAATTGGGCACACACTTCACCCATACTCACACTATTGTTTTTTTATGCATGACTATTCCAGACTCTGACGCAGTGTTGATGAATGTAGAAAAGAAAAGACAGAAGTTGCTCCAGTGTAATTCGAAGATAAGCATTAAGCGTTTCAGCGCTCTAAAGGGTGTAGTGACAGCAGTTGGAGACAATAAACATAGCTCTGCAGTTGATGATCTCAATTGCCACACACAACCATCCCAGGTGCTTGCTTTAACTTGGCGCTGTCAAATGTGGTTGCATGTTGCATATGGTGTCTAGCTTGTATTGCTTCCAATTTGGTTAAATTGCATCTGCTTGCTTCACACATTATACCTTTAATAATGACATGCCTTCCTGTTTTATACATACTACATATGTCTATTAACCATGTTCGTACATCAAACTAATGCTCTTTTGTATCCCCCGTCAATCACTTATGATGAGATAGTCACCCTAGTGGGTTACAGTGAGACGCCCTACTCGTTTAAAGAGTGCAGTGTCATCCTCCCCACATGATTCTCGAGAAACAACAAGGCTAAATGAAGATAGTCAACATAGCTCTCTAGTTGATGACCGAATTCCCCTACACCACCACCGCAGGTGCTTGCTCTTATTTGGCAGTGTGATATGTGGTTGCATGTTGCATATGGTGTCTACCTTGTAATGCTTCTAATTTGGGTATATTGCATCTGCTTAGTTAAGACATTATACCTGTGAATATGACATGCCTTCCTATTTTTGGTACATACTACGTCTTTCTATTAACCATGTTCTTACATCAAACTACTTTTCTTGTGTATCCCTCATCAATCACTTCTGACGATACACCTTCAAGTTGACAGTGTAATATTGGTTGCATCTTGCATATCATTTCAAACATGTATTGCCTCTAATTTATTGAAGTGCCACTTATAATGAGACACATCTAACTTGGTAGAGTGATTTTGGTTGGATCTTTCATATGATGTCTAGATTGCATTGCTTCCAATTTGTTGAAATGCCTTCTGCTTAGCGTTTTTCATACATATTCCATCCTCTTACAATGTGGTTGCCATACATAAAAGTTGTGTTCGTCAGTATCATGCATCAACGAATTTGGAAGTGCGAATTTCATTCCTTTTTCTTGTGTGTTTACTTGACAAGGCAAAATCTGAAAGGACGAAGGCATGGAATGATGGTGGTCCTCTGGAGCAACCGAAACAGGTGATCTCTGCAGATTCTCATGCTACTCGTACTGTAGTGCTAGTTCCAAATCTCGTCTCCCCTACTCCACAACCCAAGGTGCTTGCTCTAACACGGGAGTGTGATATCTGGTTGCATGTTGCATATGGTGCCTAGCTTGTATTGTTCCTAATTTGTTAAATTGCATCTCCTTAGCTTACACATTATACATGTGAATATGACACGCCATCCTGTTTTTGGTACATACTACATCTGCCTATCACACCATGTTCTTACATCAAACTATTGTTCTTGTGTATCCTGCATCTATCGCTTATGATAAGACAGTCATGCCTATGGGTTAATATGAGACGCGCTACTCTTATAAGAATGAAGTTTCATCCTCTCCACATGATTCTCAAGAAACAATAAGCCTAAATGAAGATATTGAACGTAGCTCTGTATTTGAAGACCGCACTTCCCCTACAGCACCATCACAGGTGCTTGCTCTAAGTTCACAATGTGATATGTGGTTGCATGTTGCATACAGTGTCTATCTTGTAGTGCTTCTAATTAGGGTAAATTTCATCTATTCAGTTTACACATTATACCTGTTAATATGACATGCCTTCCTATTTTTGGTACACACTACATCTATGTGTTAACCTTGTTCTTACATGAAACTACCTCTCTTCTATATCTTGCATCAATCACTTATGACGAGTCACCTTTATTCGTTGCATATTGCATATTATTTCTAGCTTGTTGCCATGTATTGCTTCTAATTTGGTCAAATACATTTGTTAGGGCACCCTTTTAATTTGGCAGAGTGATATTGGTTTCATCTTTCATATGGTTTCTATCTTGCATTGATTCTAACAAGTTCTAACACATTGTGCTTAGTTTACACTTTATACATCATACATGTCAATATGTCACGCTGTCCTGTTTTTCATACATATTCCATCCTCCGATCATGCGACTGCCTTACATGAAAGTAGTGTTCGTTCGTATCATGCATCAATGAATTCTGAAGAGCAAATTTAATTCCTTTTTCTTATGGGTTTGACTTGACAAGGCAAAGTCAAGAAAGAGGAATGAAAAGAGTAAGGAAGGCGATTATGGTGGTCCTCTGCAGCAACGTAAACGGAGCATCTGTACCGATTCTCCTTGTACTGATAGTGCATCACAAGGTCCAAGTCTCCGCTCCCCTACTCCACCATCCAAGGTGCTTGCTCTAACTTGGCAGTGTGATATCTGGTTGCATGTTGCAGTGTCTAGCTTGTATTGCTCCTAATTAGTGTAAATTGCATCTGCTTAGCTTACACATGATACGTGTGAATATGACACGCTTTCCTGTTTTTGGTACATACTATATCTGTCTATCACACCATGTTCTTACATGAAACTACTCATCTTGTGTATCCTGCATCAGTCACTTATGATGGGACACCTTTAAGTTGGCAGTGTGATATTGGTTTGCGTCTTGAATATGATTTCTAGCATGTATTGCTTCTAGTTTGATGAACGCCACCTATGACGAGACAGTTTTAAGTTGGCAGAGTGATATTGATTGCACCTTCCATATGGTGTCTAGTTTGAAGTGCTTCCAATTTGTTGAAGTGCCTTCTGCTTAGTTACCACATCATAGGTGTGAATATGTCAAGTCGTCCAGTTTTCCGTACATATTCCATCCTTGTATCATGACTTTGCCTTTCATCAGAGTAGTGTTCATCAGTACCATGCATGAATGAGTTCTGAAGAGTGAATTATATTCCTTTTTCTTGTCATTTTGACCTCACAATGCAAAATCAACAATGTTGAAGGAAATTGGCAAGGCATTGGATGATGGTGGTCCTTCCGAGCAACTGAAACAGAGGTTCTCTACAGATTCTACTCCGCCATCCTCCCAACAAGATTTGCAAGACAACGCAAGGCTAGACAGTCAATGTAGCTGTGTAGATGGTGAGCACATCTCCCATACTCCACCATCACAGGTGCTTGCTCTAACTTGGCACTATTATATGTGGTTGCATGTTGCATATGATGTCTAGCTTGTATTATTTCTAAATTTGTTGAATTGCATCTGCTTACTTTACACATAATGCCTGTGAATATGACATGTGTTCCTGTTTCTAGAACATACTATATCTGATCACATGATGTTCTTACATCAGACTACTATTCTTGTATATCCCGCATCAGTCACTTATGATAAGGCACCTTTAAGTCGCCACTGTGATATTGGTTGTGTCTTGCATATGATTTCTAGCATGTACTGCTTCTAATTTTTTGAAACGCCTTACGGTTTGAACTTGGCAGAGTGATATTGGTTGCATCTTTCATATGGTGTCTAGCTTGCAGTGCTTCTAATTTGTTGAAATGCCTTCTGCTTAGTTACCACATCATAGGTGTGAATATGTCACGCCATCCTGTTTTTCATACATATTCCATCCTCGCATCATGTGTTTGCCTTTCATCCGAGTATCGTTCATCAGTATCATGCATGAATGAGTTCTGAAGAGCGAATTTTATTCCTTTTACTTATTGGTTTGACTTCACAATGCAAAATCATTACAACTGAAGGAAATTAGTCCAGCAATGGATGATGGTGGTCCTTCGGAGCAACTCAAACAGGGGGTCTCTACAGATTCTACTCCGCTATCCTCCCAACAAGATTTGCAAGACAATACAAGGCTGGACAGTCAACGTAGTTGTGTAGATGATGAGCACATCTCCCCTACTCCACCATCACAGGTGCTTGCTCTAACTTGGCACTATTATATGTGGTTGCGTGTTGCATACTATGCCTAATTTGTATTGCTTCAAACTTTGTCGAATTGTATCTGCTTACTTTACACATAATGCATGTGAATATGACATGTGTTCCTGTTTCTAGAACATACGTGTACATGATGAGAACATATCCCCTACTCCACCATCACAGGTGCTTGCTCTAACTTGGAACTGTTATATGTGGTTGCATTTTTCGTATGATGTCTAGTTTGTATTGCTTCTGATTATGTTGAATTGCATCTGCTAGCTTACAACTTATACCTGCAATGATCACTTACCCATAAGACACATTTAACTTGGGACTATGATGTAGGTTGCATCTTGCATTCTTTTCTAGCTTGTACTGCTTCTAATTTCTTGAAATGGCACTTATGATGAGACACTTTTTACCTGATAGAGTGATATTGGTTGCATGTTCATATGGTGCCTAGCTTTCATTTCTTCTAATTTTGTTGAAATGCCTTCCGCTTACTGTTTTTTCATACATATTCCATCCTCCTATCGTACGTGTGAATATGAAACGCTGTCTTTTTTGTATATATTCCATCCTCCTATCCTATGCTTGCCTTACATAAAAGTAGTGTTCGTCTGTATCATGCATCAACCAGTTATGCAGAGCTAATTTTATTCATCCTCTTGTGGTTTTGACTTCATAAGGCAATATGAGAAAATAGGAAGGAAAAGAGTAAGTTAGGGGATGTTGGTGGTCCTCCGCGCCGACGCAAATAGAGACTCTCTAGATTTTCCACTGCTACTGCTAATCAAGTTGAAGTCCCAAGTCTACATGATGAGTTCATCTCCCGTACTCCACTATCGCAGGTGCTTGCTCTATGTTGACAGTGTGATAATTGGTTTCATGTTGTATATGTTGTCTAGCATGTATTTCTTCTATTTTGATTAAATTGCACCTGCTGAGTTTATACGTTATACACGTGCATATGACATGGCTTTCTGTGTCTAGAATACACTTCATCTATCTATCATACCATGTTCTTACATCAAAGTACTGCTATCGTGTATCCCGCATCAGTCACTCATGATTGGACGCTTTTAACATGGCAGTTTGATAGTGGTTGCATCTTGCATTGATTTCTATGTTGTACTGCTTCTAATTTTTTGAATTTCCACTTATGACAAGACACTTTTAACTTGGCAGAGAAATATTGGTTGCATCTTTCATATGGTGTCTAGCTTGCATTACTCTATTTTCTTGAAAATCCATCTGCTTAGTTTACACATTGTAGCTATGAATATGTCATGTCGTCCTGTTTTTCTTACATATTCCATCCTCATACGATTGTCTTACATCAAAGTATTGCTTGTCTGTATCATGCATCAATGAGTTCTGAAGAGCGATTTTATTATTTTGTGTTGTGGGTATGGCTTGACATGGCAAAGTCAAAAAAGAGCAAGGAAAATAATATAGTAGGGAGTGGTGTTACTCGTTGGGTGAAACGGAAAAGGATCTACCTCGAGATTCTGCTGGTACTTATAGTGGAGTAGAAGGTCCAAGTCCACCGGCTAAATCTGCAAACACAATATCACCTGCTCCACCAGCTGGAGCATCTGCTTCAATTGTACCAGCATCTCAGTGAGTTACTCGTTCGTTTGCTCCGGAACTGGCCAGTTCCCAAGCTACCTTCACACCTAACATTACTTCCGAAGCACTGCTGACACAACAAGACTTGGCAAGATCAGATGAACCTCATGAGCATCAACACCAAGACGGTACCTGACCGAGTCAAGTTGCAGTTGCATGCTCCTTTATATGTACTCTCGCAGTTTGATGTACACTAACACTTTCCATACTCGTTGTTGAACTAGCACCACGGCACAAGCGGAAACAGACATCAGGGATAATGCTTGACAGATTAACAAAATCTAAAGGAGGAAGAATGGAGATCCATTTTGAGGCAGGTCTAAAAAGGCCACGTGATGCTTCAGATTCAGCCAAGTTAGTATCAGAGGCAGCCATTGCAGTTAGGTGCACGTATCCTCCCAACATGGATCTAGTACAGGAATGAGAAAGACAATACCCAGTTTAACACCTTCCTTGACCATTTATCCGTAAGTAATGTTATTCATCGCAATTAGTAATATTGTCTTGCTCTATCCCATACTTTCTAGCTTCCTCCTAATAAGACTCACATTCTTTTTTCAACAGATGAGGTTCAAGTTGGATCGGAAAGATGATGCAACTAAACAAGCATGCACTCATGTTTTTCAGTTTGCTCTGCGATAGTATCGGTACCACCTTAGAAAATCTCACTTTGAAGGCAAGGCTAACAATGAAATCACCCAAACATCTCCAGTGGAATATAATACAGATGAAGACTGGACAACCCTCATTAAACACTGGTCTAATCCAAAGTATCAGGTAGGCTATATGTATTTGATCAGACCACATATTGAACTTGTGTTTATGTATGTGCCTTACAAGTGTATCTTCTTCTAGGCTAACTGTTTGAAGAACAAGACCAACCGTTCTAAAGTGAAATCCCAACAGACAACAGCATCTCGTAGCTATATTGCACACTGCGAGGCTCTTGTAAATAGCTGCTACTTCCTTCTTTTTACTGTGCCATATTATCGTATCTATATTGACTTGTTCCAAATACAAAGGAAAGCCCGTGCAGACCAAAAAGAACCTGAACCGAATGCAGTGCAAATCTTCAAGGATTGCCACACCATCAATATGAAGGGCATGAGCACACCAGTTCAAGCCGCTGTTGTAAGTCCTTACTCCTCCTGCCTTTGAACTGATTGGTACTGTGATGTGTTCATTTAACTACTTGGTTTGCAGCCAATGTCAGATACTCTGTCCACTATATACAGTTGTCTTAATGTATCATTTCACCTTACATGGTTTAAAAGATATGAAGGATATTCTTTTGGTCTTGATCTATAATCTAGTTGTTATGTTCACGTGCACACACAATGATAAAATAGCCTATTTGTTTTATATCTGTTTGCCCATGATATGAATGATGTCATACTATGTTCATCCTACTTTAAACCATGTCTCTTTATCCTTAGATGTCAACGAATGTGAGGAAATAGACAATAGAGTAGGCATGCTACATGGACATATGTTTCGAAAGTGGTTTTATTATGTAGTTGGCACTACAATACATGCTAATGTACTACAGTAGTTCACCAAAATAAGTTATGTATGTAACCTACTTTGTTTGTTTTTGTCTCATTAGTAACTATGTGGTACACTAATCTACAATTTCAAACTTTCAGGAAGTTGTGGAACAAATGATTGAACAACCACAACCACCTGAAGGTGACGAGGCTACCACAGGCACAATGTCACCTCTTGTTGCAGTGCGTCAGTATCTCTCCACTAATAGTGAAAAAAGCACCTTCCTACGTAATTCTGGATTGGTTGTCAAGGTAACCTCGTCCAAATCGCCTACTGAACAAAATCTTCCGGCTAGACAAAGTGATATATATGTGCTCCAGACACAAGTCCAATCCCTATTGGACGTCGTTTCGGAAACAAGAATAGTGGTTGACAAATGTCGTCAAGATATGAATGGTTTTGAAACCAGACTATTAGACATTTGCTTCGTTGTTCAAGAGCAATGGCGCAAAAAGGTGAAGATCGTGTTGCTCCATCAAATTCTATAGCCTGAAACATTAGCACTCAGGACAAATGATATGTGCTTCTATACATCTGATGGTGCTTTTATCTGCAAGGACTGTAAACTTTATGCCAACAGGCCTTTTGTTGTATGGTTGGAATTTATTTTGTTGTGATACAACATTTATGATGCTGCCAAAGGCTGCAGTAATTACGACGCTATTTTTGTATAGTGTAGGTTTATCTTAGTAATGTATTCGGCCGAAAGCTTCATAGGTGCCCAACATGCCAACATTCGTCGGGCCCATTCCAATTGGGCTAAAAATGATTATGGGCCAAAATTTGCATGTAGCCCACTAAAAATATCTGGGCCTAAATCAGCATAAGCTTTCATATTTTTCTGGTAGGCATGTGCCCATAGTGGGCCTTTAACAGGCCTAAACATAATTTGGGCCCTCAGTAACAATAGGCCGTTTATAGGTGTAAATATCTCGAGCCCATAAAAACGTGGGCCTTTAATATGCCGAAAGTGAGATTGGGCCCTGATTGTGCCAATTACCCAACTGGTCTTAGCAGGCCGAAATGGTGGCCCATTTACGATGCGGATCTTTCACAGGCTCAAATTCGGACGGGCCGTAAATGCGCTGACCTAATACACGGGCCTCTAACAGGCTGGAAGTTCGGTCGGGCTAGATTAGCGTCAATTTTATATGGGCCTTTAATGGGCCCGATGTGATGTTAGGCCACATATGGCCCATGGATTTCGTCCGACGGAACAGGCCGAAAATCAGAACAGGCCGAAAGTGGCCCAAATCTATAGTGGGCCTCTAACAGGCCGAATGTCAGATATGGCCGAATATGACCCAAATCCTTCACGGACATTTATGGGACGAAAGTTTCAATGGCCTGTAAATGGGCCCAAACGAAGCAGGACCTTTAACAGGCTGGAAATACACTGGGCCGTAATTCGGCCCAAACACTTAGCGGACTATTAACGGGACAGAAGTGACCATGGGCTGTGATGCTAATAAGTTTAGGACAGGCCGTTGACGGGCCGATTTGACACTAGTCGTATGGGCCTTAACTGAGAATGTTGGGCATTTAGCTGGGCCAGCCCATTATGGTCTGCAAAATCTTGTGGGCCTTTAGCTGAGCTGGCCCATTGTGGTCTACTAAATCTTGTGGGCCTTTAGCTGGGCCAGCCCATTATGGTCTGCAAAATCTTGTGGGCCTTTAGCTGGGCCGGCCCATTATGGTCCGCTAAATCTTGTGGGTCTTTAGTTGGGCCGGCCCATTTAAACTTTATGGGCCACTTTTGGGCCCGTCCATGTGTCAACATATCATAGGCCCATCTCGACCGTTGGATGAGTGACACCTGTCCCAATGGTGAGCCGACACGTGTTTCCTGCAGCCAATGATGATTTTACACGTGGAAAATCCCCATTGGTCGGGGCTGTTAATGGGTTATCGGATCCAAAACCGGACCCGATAGCTTAATGGTGTTCTGTTACGGTGGATGCCACGTGTTGGTCACCCTTGATGAAAGCAGTTCTGTGAAGCACGATTTATCATCATGGAAGTGGACACTTCCGTGATGATAATTTTGGTAATGTCATGGAACACTTCTACGACAGCACAAGTATGACTATCTTGATTCTGTCATAAAATCGTCATGGATGTACATGCATGACAAAAAATGCGACCTACTATGACAAACATGTATCATCACGGAAGTGTATTTTTTTGTAGCGAAGGCGCCCCGTTCATGGACGCGAGGCTCGATGCGGCACCGTCAGGCATTGCCTCCTCCTGAGATCCCTGGTTCAGTAGCAGCTTCTTCGTCTTGGGGGCGGCCTTAGGAGGGAGGACGGCGTCCTCGTCTTTAGGGTTCTCAACCGCTGCAGCTTGGTAGGCGCGCTCAAGAGAGCACACCACATCCTTTTCCTCGCAGGCGACCGTGATGACGCCGCTGCTCCCTCGCATCTTGAGGACGTTGTAGCCGTGGTGTGTTGCCGCCATGAACTTGGATAGGGCTGGGTACCCAAGTATGGCGTTGTATGGTAAGTGAATGTCGGCGACGTTGAAGTTGATGAGCTTGGTGTGGTAGTTGTCGCGCTTGCCGAAGGTGATAGGGAGGCTGACTTGCCCGATCGGATGCGTGGAGCTGTCAGTCACTCCTGAGAATGGGTTGGTAGGCTGGAGTTGGTGGTCTGGCACTTGAAGCCTGTCGAATGTCTGGATGAAGAGAACATTGAGCCATGCTCCACCATCGATGTGTGTCTTGGTGACAAGGACGTTGCTGATGACGGGTGAGCAGAGCATTGGGAGCGTGCCGGCTGTGGCCACACACTTGAGCTGGTTGGAGGAGTTGAAGTTGATAGCGTACTTGGACCACCTGAGCGGGTGTGTCACGTTGAGCTTGGGGAGGACTGCGTTCACCTCACGTGTGAACTGCTTGCAGGCGCGATGACAAGCTGGGGCCTGGGAGTCTCCCAAGATGCAGGCGATGGCACGAGGCTCCTGGAAGCCCCCAGCCCCCTCGTCTTGGTGGTGGTCTTGGTTCCTTCTTAGCGGTGGAGGCAGCGGAGGAAGACCAGCGTTGCCCTGAGGCTGATCCTCGCAAGGTTGATCCCTCCAGGCACCTTCGCGAGGCTGGCCTTGCCAGCGGTCCTCCTGAGGCTGGTCGTGCCACTCCTGGCGATGGTCACGTCCGTCCTAGTGTCCTCCACCTCGGCCACCTCCACAGTCGTAGCCTTGATTGTTGTGCTTGGGGCGATGACTGAGGCGCCCGTCGCGGAGGTCCCTGAGCTCCTGGCAGTCGTTGGTGTTGTGGCTGTGCACATTGTGGAAGATGCAGTACGGACGGCTGCCCTTGGATGACTTAGGATGATCGCACGCATGCTTCATCTCTGGTTCGGCTGCAAGAACAGTCGGTCCCTTGCACTTCACATCCTTGGCCTTGGCCTTCTTGTCTTCTGGGTCTGCATCAGGGAGATCGAGGAGGGAAAGGTGTCCCTCCTTGGCCCTCGCGCACTTGTTCGCCTTGTTGAACATCTCCAGAGCTGTGCATAGGTCCTGATGTATGGCGAGCTCTTCCTTCATCTTGATGTCGTGGACGCCATCCGTGAAGGCTGAGATGATGGCCTCGTCCGATACCTTGGGGATCTTGAGGCGAACGTTGTTGAAGCACTGGATGTACTTCTGCAGGGTCTCTTCTGGCTGCTGCTTGATGCGTCGTGGGTCACCGGGGCCGGCGGGCGGTCGTGAGTGCCCTGGAAGTTTGCAATGAAGCGGTCGCGCATCTCATCCTAGGAGGAGACCGACCCCACAGGAAGGTTCAGGAGCCAAGAGTGCGCACCATCCTTGAGGGCCATGGGGAACCAGTTCGCTATGATCTTCTCATCACCGCTGGCCGCCTCGATGCTCAGCTCGTAGAGCTGGAGGAACTCGGCGGGGTCGGCGGTGCCATCATAACGTGGGGGCAGGTCAGGCTTGAAATTCCCCGGCCAAACGATGTTGCACAGCTCCGAGGTGAACGCTCGGCACCCTGCTGTGGTCATGGGAGCCCGTCGGGGTGGTAGAGCCTAGTCTTGATGCTCATACGCCACCACCACAGGTGGCGCACGGTCTTGACGTGGAGGTGCGGGAAGCACACGTGCATCTTCTTGGGTCCGCTGCACCACTTGACAACTTGCTTCTTCGCGTGCAGGTGCCTGACGCTGCGGGTCACGCCGTGGCGCTACCCGCCTCGGCTCGACGATGGCACCTTGGACTGGAGGCAATGGAGGTGCCCCCGTGTGCCACGTCACCTGCAGCAGGAGGCTCCTGAGGCAGTGAGCGGGCCGGCACAGCAAAGTCTCAGGCGGCACTAACGAGCTCGGTGATGCGTTCGAGCCATTCCTCGTAGAAGTCGGCGACGGGGCGGTAGCGCAGCAGCTCTAGCGCCATGAGCAGAGCAGCCTGCGCGTTCGCCGGGCCACGGCGTGCGTGGGAGGACGAAGCGGCCGGAGTTAGCGACGGAGTGGCAGTGCGCCCGTCGCGGTGCACGGAGGGGTGTAGCGATGAAGCTTGCTGCTCGTGGCCAGCAGGGCCTGTGGCGGCATTAGCCGCTGGTGATGGAGGACGATGAGGACAGCCGTTGCCCGGCGGTGCCATCTGAGCGAGCCCGACGTGCATCATCCATGGGAGTGTCGGAGTAGCGGTGGATCGATCAACGGAAGAGAAGATCCGATGCACCCCTACCTGGCGTGCCAAATGTCGAATTTCGGGTTCCGCAAACCCTTGAGAGATTTTAACTCTGGGGTGCATGCGGAGATCTCAACCTACCCAGTGTGCTACTCGCAAAACCTCACAGCCTAGCACGTTGAGCTCAAAGGGAAAGAGAGACACAACAGTTTATCCTGGTTCGGGCCACCTTGCGGTGTAATACCCTACTCCATCTTTGTGGTGGATTGCCTCGAGGGGCTGAGGATGAACTAGTACAGTGGATGAACAACCTCAGGAGGTGAGGTATTCTTGAGCTCAAGTGAGCTGGTGAGATGGTGAGGGTGGAATGGATTTGATGGATCCAGATCGGTTCGTCCTGTGCCCTCTTCTATCTTCTTTTTCTTTGCCCCTCTCTATGGTGGTGGCTAGGTCCTATTTACAGTGGCCTTGGTCCTCTTCCCAAATGTTGGCGGGAAGGGATCCCACAACAGCCAGATTTGAAGGGAGACAACAAGTACATCCTATCTTGACTAAAGTGGTCTTTGCCTGCAAAAGACTCTGGTCATAATGCTGTGGTGGGCTCGGCGATGACCTCCGTCCTACCGTCAGAGTGGTCTTGGCCTCGTTGCACAAGAATGGAAAACTTTGGTTGATTCCTCGGGACTCCGTGCCTGCTACTTGCCTCCTTTGCACCAAAGAGGAAACTGGCACACTGCGCCCGCCTGGCCTTAGTTGTCATGGCTCACGTCAGCTGAGCCTCGTGAGGTGCACCTTGCATAGATATCTACGCTCCTCGGGAGCCTGCCTGAGGAGGCCTATCCCCTTGGAGGTCTTGGTGTTGTCCGCCTCGCGAGGCTTGGCCCCTCGCTAGGGTCTTGAGTTGTCGATGCCGAAGTTGGGCCATACCAGGCATCGATGGAGCCATGCAGTGGGCCGCGGGCAGGCAAGTCTGGGTACCCCTGTATCGAGAATGCTGACACTCATGTCCATATTTTATTTTATCTACACCTCTATCTCTAAACATGTGGACATGATTATCGATTTCGGCTTTCGCTTGAGGACAAGCGAGATCTAAGCTTGGGGGAGTTGATACATCCATTTTGTATCGTGTTTTTATATCAATATTTATTGCATTATGGACTAGTATTTCACATTATAGTACAATACTTATGCCTTTTCTCTCTTATTTTACAAGGTTTACACAAAGAGGGATAATGTCGGCAGCTGGAATTCTGGACTGGAAAGGAGCAAATCTGAGATACCTATTTTGGACAATTCCAAAAGTTCTGAAAATTTACGGAGAATTATTTTGGAATATATAAATGATGAAACTACCAGAGGGAACCCTCCAGGTGTCCACAAGTCTGGGGGCGCGCCCTACCCCTTGGGCGCGGCCCCAGGGCTTGTGGGCCCCCTGGCAGGTCTTCGGTGCCCATATTCTGCTATATGGAGTCTTTTGACCCGGTAAAAATCATAAGAGACCTTTCGGGATGAAGCACCACCATCTTGAGGCGGAACCTGGGCAGGAGCAATCTAGAGCTCCGGTAGAGCGATTCTGTCGGGGAAACTTCCCTCCGGGAGGGGGAAATCGAAGCCATCATCATCACCAATGATCCTCTCATCAAGGGAGGGTCAATCTCCATCAACATATTCACCAGAATCATCTCCTCCCAAACCTTAGTTCATCTCTTGTATTCTACCTTTGCCTTCGAACCTTAGATTGGTACATGTGGGTTGCTAGTAGTGTTGATTACTTCTCGTATTTGATGCTAGTTGGTTTATTTGCTAGAAGGTCATATGTTCAATACCCCTCTGATCTTGAACATGAACATGCTTTGTGAGTAGTTAATTTTGTTCCTGAGGACATGGGAGAAGTCTTGTTATAAGTAATCATGTGAATTTGGTATTCGTTCAACACTTTTATAAGATGTATGTTGTCTTTCCTCTAGTGGTGTTATGTGAACGTCGACTACATGACACATCACCATGATTTGGGCCCAAGGAAAGGCATTGGGAAGTAATAAGTAGATGACGGGTTGCTAGAGTGATAGAAGCTTAAACCGTAGTTTATGCGTTGCTTCGTAAGGGGCTGATTTGGATCCACATGTTTCATGCTATGGTTAGATTTATCTTAATTCTGCTTTCGTAGTTTGCAGATAGTTGTGAGAGGGGTTAATCAAAAGTGGGAGGCTTTTCCAAGTAAGGACAACACCCAAGCACTGGTCCTCCCACATATCAAATTATCAAAGTAACGAACCCGAATCATATGAGCATGATGAAAACTAACTCGACAGTAATTCCCATGTGTCCTCGGGAGCGCTTTGCTTTATATAAGAGTTTGTCTAGGCTTGTCCTTCGCAATAATAAGGATTGGTACACCTTGCTCCACCTTTGTTACACTTGTTACTTGTTACCCGTTACAAATTATCTTGTCACAAAACTATCTGTTACCAATAATTTAAGTGCTTGCAGAAAATACCTTGCTGAAAACCGCTTGTTATTTCCTTCTGCTCCTCGTTGGGTTTGACACTCTTACTTATCTAAAGGACTACGATAGATCCCATATACTTGTGGGTCATCAGTCCACCCCCCCTCCTGGTTGATCTTTTCTGGCGCTCCGATGACGCAAGCGGGGATACGGGCGGCTGCCGCCTACCACGCCCGCCAGGTGTTCGGCGATTTGTTTGCTCGGTGATGGACTTCGATGACGAGGATGCGTTCACGGCGCTTGCTACCTCTTGAGCACTGCATTGGTTTTCCCTTGAAGAGGAAAGGGTGATGCAGCAAAGTAGCGTAAGTATTTCCCTCAGTTTTTGAAAACCAAGGTATCAATCCAGTAGGAGGCTCCTCAAAAGTCCCACGCACCTACACAAACAAACAAGAACCTCGCAACCAATGCGATAAAGGGGTTGTCAATCCCTTCAGGGTAACTTGCGAAGGTGAGATCTGATAGAGATAATATGATAAGATAAATATTTTTGGTATTTTTATGATATAGATTGGAAAGTAAAATATGCAAATAAAAGTAGATGGAAAACTTATATGATAAAAGGTAGACCCGGGGGCCATAGGTTTCACTAGTGGCTTCTCTCAAGATAGCATAAGTATTAAGGTGGGTGAACAAATTACTGTCGAGCAATTGATAGAAAAGCGCATAGTTATGAGATTATCTAGGTATGATCATGTATATAGGCATTATGTCCGTAACAAGTAGATCGAAACGATTCTGCATCTACTACTATTACTCCACACATCGACCAACTCCTGCCTGCATCTAGAGTGTTAAGTTCATAAGAACAGAGTAACGCATTAAGCAAGATGACATGATGTATAGGGATAAACTCAAGCAATATGATATAAACCCCATCTTTTTATCCTCGATGGAAACAATACAATACGTGCCTTCCTGCCCCTGCTGCCACTGGGAAAGGACACCGCAAGATTGAACCCAAAGCTAAGCACTTCTCCCGTTGCAAGAAAGATCAATCTAGTAGGCCAAACCAAACTGATAATTCGAAGAGACTTGCAAAGATAAACAATCACACATAAAAGAATTCGGAGAAGATTCGATTATTTCTCATAGATAAACTTGATCATAAACCAACAATTCATAGGATCTCAACAAACACACCGTAAAAAGAATTACATCGAATAGATCTCCAAGAAGATCGAGGAGAACTTTGTACTGACATTCAAAGAGAGAGAAGAAGTCATCTAGCTAATAACTATGGACCCGAATGTCTGTGGTAAACTAGTCACAACTCGTCGGAGAGGCCTTGGAGATGATGTAGAGGCCCTCCGTGGTCGATTCCCCCTCCGGCGGAGCGCCGACGAAGGCTCCAAGATGGGATCTCGCAGATAAAGAAGGTTGCAGCGGTGGAAATAGTTTTTCGTGGTGCTCCTGGATGTTTTCAGGGTACGTGGATATATATAGGCGAAGGAGGTAGGTCAGGGGAGCCACAAGGGGCCCACAAGAGTGGGGGGCGCGCTCACCCCCCTAGGGCGCGCCGGGCACCCTCGTTGTTGCCTCGTTTGTTAATTGACCTCCACTCCAAATCTCCTGGATTGTGTTTGTTCCAAAGAGATCGCTCCCGAAGGTTTCATTCCGTTTGGACTCCGTTTGATATTCCTTTCCTTCGAAACACTGAAATAGGCAAAAAAACAGCAATTCGGGCTAGGCCTCCGGTTAGTAGGTTAGTCCCAAAAATGATATAAAAGTGTAAAGTAAAGCCCATAAACATCCAAAATGGGTAATATAATAGCATGGAACAATCACAAATTATAGATATGTTGGAGACGTATCAAGCATCCCCAAGCTTAATTCCTGCTCGTCCTCGAGTATGTAAATGGTAAAAACAGAATTTTTGATGTGGAATGCTACCTAGCATAATTCTCAATGTAATTTTCTTTATTGTGGCATGATTGTTCAGATCCAAATGATTCAAGATAAAAGTTCATAAAGCATAAAAATAGTAATACTTCAAGCATACTAACAAGTAATCATGT
This sequence comes from Triticum aestivum, assembly GCF_018294505.1. Taxonomy (NCBI): domain Eukaryota; kingdom Viridiplantae; phylum Streptophyta; class Magnoliopsida; order Poales; family Poaceae; genus Triticum; species Triticum aestivum. The sequence goes on along the minus strand of NC_057813.1, from coordinate 460,990,389 downwards.
CTTATCAAAATATCATAGCCAAAGAAAGCTCATCCCTACAAAATCATATAGTTAGGCCATGCTTCATTTTCATTACACAAAATACTCCCATCATGCACAACCCCAGTTTCAGCCAAGCAATTGGTTCATACTTCTTAACGCGCTTCAGCTTTTTCAACTCTTACGCAATACATGAGCGAAAGCCATGGACATAGCACTATATGTGGCATAGGGTGGTGGTTGTGAACACAAAAAGGGAGAAGATAGTCTCACAACAACTAGGCGTATTAATGGGCTATGGAGATGCCCATTAATAGATATCAATGCGAGTGAGTAGGGATTGCCATGCAACGGATGCACTAGAGCTATAAATATATGAAAGCTCAACAAAAGAAACTAAGTGGGTGTGCATCCAACTTGCTTACTCACGAAGACCTAGGGCATTTTGAGGAAGCCCATCATTGGAATATACAAGCCAAGTTCTATAATGAAAAATTCCCACTAGTATATGAAAGTGACAACATAGGAGAGTCTCTATCATGAAGATCATGGTGCTACTTTGAAGCACAAGTGTGGAAAAAAGATAGTAACATTGTCCCTTCTCTCTTTTCTCTCATTTTTTTATTTTTTTATTTTGGTGGGCTTCTTTGGCCTCTCTTTTTTCTTTCTTTTTTATTTGTTTGGGCTTCTTTGGCCTCTTTTATTTTTATAAAGTCCGAAGTCTCATCCCGACTTGTGGGGGAATCATAGTCTTCATCATCCTTTCCTCACTTGGGACAATGCTCTAATAATGAAGATCATCACACTTTTATTGATTTACAACTCAAGGATTACAACTCAATACTTAGAACAAAATATGACTCTATGTGAATGCCTCCGGCGGTGTATCGGGATATGCAATAAATCAAGAGTGACATGGATGAAAAATTATGAAGGTGGCCTTGCCACAAATATGATGTCAACTACATGATCATGCAAAGAGCAATATGACAAAGATGAGGCGTGTCATAATAAACGGAACGGTGGAAAGTTGCATGGCAATATATCTCAGAATGGCTATGGAAATGCCATAATAGGTAGGTATGGTGGCTGTTTTGAGGAAGGTAAATGATGGGTGCATGATACAGGCGAAAGTTGCTCGGTATAATAGAGGCTATCAATGGTGGAAGGGTGAGAGTGCGTATAATCCATGGACTCACATTAGTCATAAAGAACTCATATACTGTCACACAACTTTTACCATACGTGCATGCTACGAGACTTGCCAACTCCAACACAAGTATTTCTCAATTTCATAATTACCCAACTAGCATGACTCTAACATTACCACCTTTATATCTCAAAACAATTATCAAGCATCAAATTTATCATAGTGTTTAATGCACTTTCTATGATAGTTTTTATTATACCCAACTTGGATGCTCATCATTCTAGGACCAATTTTATAACCATAGCAAATACCATGATGTTCTACAAGACTCTCAAAATGATATACGTGAAGCATGAGAGATCAACAATTTCTACAAAATAAAGCCACTACCGTGCTCTAAAAAAATATAAGTGAAGCAGTAGAGAAAAACTATCTAGCTCAAAAGATATAAGTGAAGCACATAGAGTATTCTAATAAATTCCAGATCAAGTGTGTCTCTCCAAAAAGGTGTGTACAGCAAGGATGATTTTGGTAATATAAAAAGCAAAGACTCATATCATACAAGACGCTCCAAGCAAAACAAATATCATGTGGTGAATAAAAATATAGCTCCAAGTAAAGTTACCGATAGACGAAGACGAAAGAGGGGATGCCTTTCGGGGCATCCCCAAGTTTAGGCTTTTGGTTATCATTGAATATCTTGGGGTGCAATGGGCATCCCCAAGCTTAGTCTCTTGCCACTCCTTATTCCATAGTCCATCAAATCTTTACCCAAAACTTGAAAACTTCACAACACAAAACTCAACAGGAAATCTCATAAGCTCCGTTAGTGCAAGAAAGAAAAACCACCACATAAGGTACTGCTATGAACTCATTCTTTATTTGTATTGGTATTAAACCTACTGTATTCCAACTTCTCTATGTGTCGGCATTCCGGGAACGGGGGTCCCCAGACTTGCCTGCCTGCGGCCTATGGCATGGCTCAAGTAGGGGGGCCCAGTGTGGCCCATCTTCATCGACTCGAGCTCAAGACCCTCGCGAGGGGCCAAGCCTCACGGGGCGGACGACAGGAAGCTTCCTCAGGCACAGCCTTGTCAGGCTGGCTCGCGAGGAGGCAGAGAGATCAAGGCGGGGTACCTCGCGAGGTGCCCGTGATGCAAGCCATGACGATCGAAGCCAGGCAAAGGTTACCATTTTGGTGCAACAAGACCAAGACCAACAGAGCGGCAGGATGGAGGTCATCGTGGAGCCCAGGAAGGCATCATCGTCGGAGCCTTTGGCAGGCGAGGACCAACTTTAGTCAGGATAAGTGTATTAGATGTTCCCCTTCAAAATGACCAATTGTTGGCGCCCTTCCAGCTCAATATTTGGGAAGAGGCCCAGGGCTTTCCCCTATAAATAGGACTAGCCACCATAGTATAGAGGCATCTCAAATCAACCCCTCTGAAGGGACAAACACCACTACAAGAACACCCCTCGCGAGGTTGTTCTTCCTTTGTACTGTTCGTCATCAACCCCTGAGGCAATCCACCACACCACAAACTAGAGTAGGGTATTACACCACAATGGTGGCCCGAACTAGTATAAACCTTACGTCCCTTGTGTTGTTCTTCGTGTAGCTTAGATCTTTTGCGAGGTGACGAGACATGAGCCGGTAGGGGGAGTGATCTCCGTGCGCACCCTAGAGTTCGAACCTCAAGGGTCTGCCCGAACCCGAAATCCGACATTTGGCGCGCCAGGTAGGGGTGTGCCGGAATCACACCTTCCGCCTTCTTGCGTTTCACCGTCCGTCGCATCCATGTCTGACGCTCGTCGAGCCCGCGCCGAGCGCCGGGAAGCCCTCGCCACCCGCGTCGCCCAGATGGCGCCCGTCGGCGGATGCCCCCGTCGTTCCCCATCGCCTGCCGCCAACGCCGCCACCGGCCCGGCGGGGAACGAGCAGCAGGCCTCATCCCTGCATCCTTCGGTGCGGCGAGAGGGCCGCACCACCACCACATCGCTGACTCCAGCCGTTTCGTCGTCCCACGCCTGTCGCGTCCCCGTGGACGCGCATGGCACGCTGCTCCTGGCGCGAGAGCTCCTGCACTACCGTCCTGTCGTCGACCTCTATGAGGACTGGCTCGCCCGCATAACCAAGCTCGTCAGCGCTGCAGGGGGCTCCCCTATGCCCTCTCTCTCGCTGCCTCGCCCTCCATCATATGCAGGAGGCGTGGATCAGGAGGTGCCTCCGCCACCTCCCCCCCAAGAAGGCGCCCTAGCTCCACGGTGCACGGCTCCGGAATGAGACACACCATGTCTCATGCCTGCGCGACAAGACAGGAGCTTCCAAGAGATCCCTCGTCCCCAAGAAGCTGCCCGCGTGCTCCCTGCACTGGCACGTCATGACCGCGCTCCTGCTCCGGCATGCCAAGACCCTGCACTGCTCCTGGAGGCAGCGCGTGGAGACCTCCAAGATCAAGTCCTTCGTCACCAAAGGCCTCCTGTGGCCACTTCGGGCTGTCGTGCCTTCACTGCCGAGCTGCACAGCGTAGCTTGGCCGAGCAAGTTCAAGTCTGACCTGCCTCCATGCTACGACGGCACTGCTGACCCTGCGGAGTTCCTCCAGCTCTACGATCTGGGCATCGAAGCCGCCGACGGGGACGAGAAGGTCATGGTGAACTGGTTTCCCATGGCGCTCAAGGATGGTGCCCGCACCTGGTTCCTGAACCTGGCTCCCGGCACGATTTCCTCTTGGAACGAGATGCGCACCCGCTTCATCGCCAACTTCCAAGGCACTCACGACCGGCCCCCGGCCATGAGCGACCTTTGCCGCATCAAGCAACAGCCAGGAGAGACCCTGCAGAAGTACATCTAGCATTTCAACAACGCTCTCCTCAAGATCCCCACAGTGACTGAGGAAGCCATCATCTCAGCCTTCTCTGACGGCATGCGTAACATCAAGATGAAGGAAGAGCTAGCAATCCATGAAGACTTGTGCACATCCCTGGAGCTGTTCAACTTGGCGACCAAGTGCGCCAGAGCTGAGGAAGGGCGTCTCTCCCTCCTCGAGCTTCCGGCTGCCGATCCAGAAGAGAAGAAGCCCAAGGCCAAGGACGTGAAGCGCAAGGGGGCTGATGTGCTTGCAGCAGAGCCACACACCAAGCAAGGCAGGGATCAGCCTGAGTCATCCAAGGGCAACTGGTACTACGTGTACCACGACCTCCACACCCACAACACCAACGAATGCCAAGATCTCAGGGCTGTGCGAGATGGGCGTATCGGCCGATGCCCCGAGCGCAATGACCGGGGCTATGGCCGAGGAGGAGGAAGAGGTGGAGGACGATGGGAAGACCGTGGCCCTCGCCAAGGTTGGCGTGACCGACCTCGAGAGGACCGCTGGCAGGACCAGCCTCGCAAGGGAGGCTGGAGGGATCAGCCTTGTGAGGATCACCCTCAGGGCAACGCTGGCCTCCCTCCTCTGCCACCACCACCAAGGAGGAATGAAGACCATCACCAGGATGAAGGGACTGGGGGCTTCCAGGAGCCGCCCGCAATCGCTTGCATCCTGGGCGGCACTCAATCCCCAGCCTCTCAGCGCATCTTCAAATAGTTTGCTCGCGAGGTGAATGCAGTCCTCCCCAAGCTTGAAACCACGCGCCCTCTCAGGTGGTCAGCGTGCGCTATCACGTTCAGCTCAGCGGATCAGCTCAAGTGCGCAGCCACGACCGGAGTCCTCCCGATGCTTTGCTCCCCAATCATCAGCAATGTGCAGGTCACCAAGACCCTCATCGATGGCGGAGCGGGACTCAACGTCCTGTCTTTCAAGATGTTCAACAATCTCCAAGTGCCATACGATCAGCTTCAGTCAACCAAGCCTTTCTCAGGAGTCACTGATGGTTCCACCGTTCCAATAGGGCAAGTTCGCCTTCATGTCACCTTTGGACAGCGCAACAACTACCGCACCGAGCTCATTGACTTCGACGTCGCCCACATTCGCCTGCCATACGATGCCATCCTCGGGTACCCAGCTCAGGCCAAGTTCATGGCAGTGACTCATCACGGCTACAATGTCCTCAAGATGCCAGGAAGCGGTGGATTCATCACGGTGCCTTGTGAGGAGAGGGATGTGGTGTGTTCTCTTGACCGGGCTTTTCAAGCCGCAGCAATCGAAGACCCAGATCACAGGAGCGGAAGACTTCCCGAGGCAGTCCCTAAGAAGAAGAAGGCATCACCCGGTCCGAACCCTCGGGAGGCAGGCCCCTCCAGTGGCGTTGTGTCAGGGTCCGCGCCCGTTCAAGGGGTGCCTCCCTCTCTCGCATAGGAAGGCGCGGCCGGCGCCCTCCTCGGGCAAGGCTCGGGGGCTCTCTCTTGGAGGGCCACCGACTTTGCCAAGGTCACGGGGGAGGCTCTTGGGCACCACTTGGAGGCGTGTTTCAAAGCACGTTTCCCTCAGGAAGGAACAAGGCAAGGAGGGCCAAGCCCTCGGGAATTCATCGCGAGAAGCATTCAAGAGCTGCAAGAGTCAAGAGTCATGAGTGGCAGCCGCCGCTTACCCGCCGTAGCTCCCCATCCAAGCGAGGATGGTGAGTTGTGCGTCTGCATCGACGTACCAGGGCTCAACCGAGCCGCTTCTCAAGAGCACCTCTGGCCTTCGCGCGTGGGGCGTTGTGAGGGTCCACCTCACAACTACGTTCGCATGCCTTTCGGCCTGCCGAACGCAGTTGCCACTCACCAGCGCATGCTGAGGAGCATTCTGGAGGCTCAGGAGGTCAGGCATTCCGCAGTCCTGGCAGAGATGGAGATGGCCCTTGAAGAGCCGCCTGTGCCCCCGGAGCCTCCCGAGGCTCCTAGGCCTGGGGGCTCGTAAGGGACGGTTTCCGCAACGCGTGTCGTCTGCTACTTCAGCATTCCTTCGTCTCCAACACCCTCAGGTGACATCCTTCGAGTTTCCTTTTTCAGCTGGGAGCGCCCCCAGGGATGCATCATTCCCAGGCCGCGTGGGTCCATCCCTGCGGCATGTATCTCTTTTGTTCATGCCTTTAGGTTACTTTGTTGGGGGCACCCCATGGTCTGCATTATCCCCAAGCCACTCGGGCCAGACCCGGCGGCATTTGCCTTTTTTGCATCTATCTAAATGGATTTGCTCTTTTATTGCCTAACGTGCTCGACCTAATCGCCTGCTCGATTGACACCTACCTCTGGAGCCGCTCGCTTGTGCACGGGTCCATCCCTGCAATGCGGATAAATCCGAGTGGTTGAGCTCTGGCCATGGCAGCCCCGCAAGGCGCCACCACACCGGGCCCTCAGTGCCTCAATCACTCCCTCGGAGCGACCAATGGTTGGCTGGCAACCGCAACAACAGGCCCTGCTTTCTCTCATGATTGGTATGCAGGACCCGCTCCAGGAGTAACGCCAGGCATGATGTGAGCCTCCTCTCCTTCTCTCCGCCACAATCCACTTGCACGTTAAAAGGGGGGTACCTGAGCATCGCGACTCATGGGCTCTTACTGGCTCTCTAGCCCTCACCCCTTGGCCTTGACCCACGGCATCGCGACCTGTCATACCAGCGGCTGCTGACCTCGCTCGAGGGCTGGGATCTAAGGACGTAGAGCATGAAGGAAAGTGTGGGGGAGAGGGAAGGAGCTCGCGAAGACCAGACCCAGCAACACCTCAGCTGCCGCCATGCAGGCCTGGCGCTTCACCGAAAACTACTCCGAATCAATAAGATACGTTACTCTAGAACTGATTCGGCTCAGGTTAACCCCTCGCCTACTGCAGCTCTATCACGGCAACGTTGCCTACCTTTCTTGCCCAGTGGAAGCTGCTTGAGCGCTAAAGGGGACCCCCTGAGCATCGCGACTCAGAGGCTCTTACTGGACCTCGGGCCGCTCACCTCCTGGCCTTGACCACGGCATCGCGACCTGGCATACCAGCGACAGCTTAAGCCTGCCGGGGGACTGGGACCTGTCAGCGTAGAGCACCAAGCCCTCGTGAGGAAAGAAAGGGGGAGCCGAGCCGGGACATGACTGGCATCTCGCATCAATTCATAATGAGGATATATATTCACAGAAGACATGGCCAGCGCCTTACAATACCCTCATGGGGTGATACATTGATTCCTCGCAGGGAACAGAAGATGATGATCCTAAGGGACGCTAACTATGCACGCCTCCGCAGGAGACGCCATCATCAACAGTGGGCCGACAGGCGCCGGCACCAACCCCATCCAGATCAATGGCGTCGGCGGCACGACGCAGCTGCCACGCTCCGAGCGCGACGCGAGCTCGGGGGCTCGTAGCTGTCGTCGCTCGTCTCCGGAGTCGCGTAAAGCTCGGTGGAGTCGCTGGACCCTCCGGCACCTCCGCTACTGCCTGAGGAGCCGCTGGGGAAGTGATTGGCGGCCTTGGTCCTCGCCACAATGATGCCCTGACCGCCTTTCTCGGGGTAGCATTCCAGCCAGCGTCCTTCCGCGTCGAAGACCTTGAAGAACATTAAGGAGGCGCCATCGTATTCAAGATGAATCATGAGGGCCCCCTCCGATCGACAGACCCAGGCAATCTCGCCCCAGCCCCGGGTCATGTAGACCTTGCCCGGAGCGACGACCTTGACCTCTGCTCCGGTCGCAGGGGTACTGCAGTCAGCGTGCTGTAGCCAGAGCTCAAGAGGCCCCCTCGGCGGGATCTCGAAGGCGAAGGAGGGAGGAAGGCGAATCCAAGAACGAGGAGGCATGCAGCATGGAGCACAAGCTCGCGAGAGGAGCCCTCGGCATGGACTCCAGGAGGAACGACACGCACCGCCGTAATCCGTCGGCAACGACGACGGCTCCGGCGATGTCGCTCGACGCCTTCTCCTCTAGGGCCCTCGATCAGGGCGTACAAGGGCAACGGAAACCCAGGCGGTGGCCGCTTGAACCAGGGCCTCGACACCTCCTGCCAAGCAGCCCCGTCTTCGCGGTAGAGAGCTAGCCGTTTCTTTGGCGGAAGCGGGTCAAGAACCTCTCAGGGGGCCTTCCCCTTCTCGTCTGCAGAAAACCAACGGATTGGTGCCATTGGCGTAAGGTGGAGCAAGGGCGAGGAAGAAGAAGAAAGAGAGTAGCGGGAAAGGATGGAGCGGAAGGGCTTGCGCCGTTCCGTACTTATAGCTGGAGGAGGCCAACCACCGGCCTCCACGATCGCAGGTAATCTTGACCCGATTTTGCATGCAGGGACTTGTCAAGTCACCCAGTTGCCGAGGCGTCATGGGGAAGCGAGGACGCCCATGTCCAATCAACCGCCACGCGACACCCAAGGCCGCAGGCTGTTGGGGCCCGGGGGCTACTATCGGCGTTCTGGGAACGAGGGTCCCCAGACTTGCCTGCCTGCGGCCTGCGGCGTGGCTCAAGTAGGGGGGCCCAGTGTGGCCCATCTTCATCGACTCGAGCTCAAGACCCTCGCGAGGGGCCAAGCCTCACGGGGCAGACGACAGGAAGCTTCCTCAGGCACAGCCTCGTCAGGTTGGCGCGTGAGGAGGCGGAGAGATCAAGGCGGGGTACCTCGCGAGGTGCCCGTGACGCAAACCATGACGATCGAAGCCAGGCGGGCGCCAGGCGGGCGCCGGCCTGGGCAGTGTCCTTGTTTCCCCTTCGGCGCAAAGGGTGCAAGCACAGGCCAAGGCATCAGGCAAAGGTTACCATTTCGGTGCAACAAGACCAAGACCAACAGAACGGCAGGATGAAGGTCATCGTGGAGCCCAAGAAGGCGTTATCGTCAGAGCCTTTGGCAGGCGAGGACCAACTTTAGTCAGGATAAGTGTACTAGATATTCCCCTTCAAAATGACCAATTGTTGGCGCCCTTCCCGCTCAATATTTGGGAAGAGGCCCAGGGCTTTCCCCTATAAATAGGACTAGCCACCATAGTATAGAGGCATCTCGAATCGACCCCTTCGAAGGGACAAACACCACTACAAGAACACCCCTCGCGAGGCTGTTCTTCCTTTGTACTGTTCATCATCAGCCCCTGACGCAATCCACCACACCACAAACTAGAGTAGGGTATTACACCACAATGGTGGCCCGAACTAGTATAAACCTTGCGTCCCTTGTGTTGTTCTGCGTGTAGCTTAGATCTTTTGCGAGGTGACGAGACATGAGCTGGTAGGGGGAGTGATCTCCGTGCGCACCCCAGAGTTCGAACCTCAAGGGTCTGTCGGAACCCGAAATCCGACACTATGGTTCATACCCCCTAATACCAGCCATAGATGCATCAAAATAAGCAAACAACACACGAAAAATAGAATCTGTCAAAAACAGAACAGTCTGGAGCAATCTGTAACTTTCAAATACTTCTGGAACTCTAAAACTCCTACAAAAATTGGAAGTCCTGGGCAATTTATCTATTGATCTACTGCAAAAAGAATAAATGCAAAATCACGTTTCTATGATTTATTAAAATTATTCTCGTGCGCGCAAAAGTTTTTGTTTTTCAGCAGAATCAAATTAACTATCACCGTAGGTTATCCTATAGGTTCTACTTGGCACAAACACTAATTAAAACATAAAACCACATCTAAACAGAGGCTAGATGAAATATTTATTACTAAACATAAGAAAAAAGCAAGAAACAAAAATAAAATTGGGTTGCCTCCCAACTAGCGCTATCGTTTAACGCCCCTAGCTAGGCATAAAAGCGAGAATAGATCTAAGTATTGCCATCTTTGGCATTTAATTCATAAGTGGCTCGCATGATAGATTCATAAGGTAATTTGAATTTCTTTCTTGGAAAGTGTTCCATGCCTTTCCTTAATGGAAATTTGAATCTAATATTCCCTTTCTTCATATTAATAGTTGCACCAATCGTTCTAAGGAAATGTCTACCAAGAATAATAGGACATGAAAGATTGCAATCTATATCAAAACCGATAAAATCTACAGGCACATAATTCCTATTTGCAACAATAAGAACATCATTGATCCTTCCCATAGGTTTCTTAATGGTGGAATATGCAAGGTGCAAGTTTAAAGAGCAATCATGGAAACCTAGCGCATCACATAAAGTTTTCAGAATCGTGGAAACACTAGCACCCAAATCACACAAAGCTGTGACAGCCTGATTTTTGGCCCATTCTTTTTCTTTTGTTTTTCCGAGGTTTTTGCCTGAGTTTTTCTTTTTCGTGGCTTTGTGGTCTGGAAACTGAAGAAGATGCCCTCTTCTTTGCTTCCAAAGTGGCTTGTCATTTCCAAATCCTTCCCTAGACCCTGTCATTTTCATCCTAGCCCAAATCTCAATATTCTTTTTATTGAAAATATTCCTTTTCTATTAAAGGAATAACTCAAATTGCCCTAGGTTGTGAGGCAACCTATATTTCCCTCACTCCTAAAATTCCCAAATAATTCTCATAATTTTTTTGGGTCATATATTGATAAATATGGCAAAACTTTTCATTTCCATGTTCAAAAATAATTCCCCAATATTCCTTTTTCTATTCTGCCTTGAATGGCACTTTGTGAAGGAAGTGTCATTTATATTTCTCCTATTGACTCCCAACCTCTTTGGGCATGTTTATATGTACAAATAATTGCCCCATGCACAAGTTCAAATTTATTTGCATAGCCAATCTTCCTTAGTGAAGTTTCAAAGTTTCTGTCAAACAGAAGGCTTTGTGAAGGAAGTACTAGCTAGGAGTACCCAAATGAGTTGAACTTTTGTGCACTCCTTAATGTGATCATATTAACCCCTTACACCCATTTGCAGCCCCATCAAATTATCTATGTGAGCACAGGAGCAAATCTTTGTTTCTGACAATATTTTCAGGTTGTGAAGCAAGTGTATTTTAAATTGCTTTAAAAATCCTGATAACTTACCAGATCATTATTATACCCATAAAACATCTCTCCACCCAATTTGGCATCATTTTAATGAGCCATTTGATCACCAATGTTATTTCAAGTTTCTGGTCAGCAGAGATGTTTGTGAAGCAAGTACCATTTTGGCTTGGCCAAATGGTATGATACTTGGTCAGCATCTTCATATGACAAAATTACTAAGCCTTTCCCAATTTTAGCTCAAGTTGACACTCCATGTGAGTGCACCATCATAATCTTCATTTCTAGACCAAAAATACAGTTGTGAAGCAATTGCAGTAAAACTTGGTCCATTTACCCTCAAAACCTCCAGGATGAAAGTCCATCAATAGATAAACCTCCCAGACAAGTTATTTACCGAGTTACCTATCTGGTGTTCCCACTACACATCACAAACAGTTGGCTGCTGATTTACTTGGAGCTAAGTGCAAATCTCTTCTTTACCCCTAGACTGATTTATTTCCTTATTTAGACTAAGGTCACTAGGATAAATCCACTAGACATGGTTGGTCCGGCCAAAATGAGCTATTTGCACCAGTGCGCATGGTGATCACGCTTGCGTCATGCAGATTGCGTGCTCTGGCATCTTCCCGCCCCTGTGCCTGCCGTCTCCCTCCTCGTCTCGACCTCAAACCATGTCCTGGAGCTTACCCGTGATGCCCTGCATCACCCTGCGTTGATGTCTGGTCCTGGTGCTCCATGAATGCGTCGCTAGGTCCATCCCGTGCCATGCCCAGCCACTGCCCTCCATTAATGCTTGGTCGGGAGCTCGTTCATGAGCTCCAGAGCCTTCCCCGAGCCTATATAGGAGACCCCCGACCTCCTCCGCAGCTCCAAAGACCCTCCTCGTCCCTTCTAGTCCACCAAAGCAACGTCATCTCACCATTGTTCGCCGTCACCGTCCATGGCCGCCTTGGCCTCGGCTTGGGTCCGGCCACCACAGGCCTCCCCACGCCTCTCCTCCACGTCCACCGCACTCCCCTCGTCCCACTCAGCCGCCCCACCCCCTGGCCCCCTCGCCGGAGTTCCCGCATCGTCGCGAACCGTCACCGCCTGAATCTCCTGGTGCCTCCCGTCACCGCGACCTCCGCTCCTCTCCGTTCCTCCCCGCGCCTTCCTTCTCCCCTGAATGGAGGAGGGGTAGTCACGCGGTCCCGTCGGTGCCCTCGGCCGGGCAGGGGATCACCGGAGTTGGTCGGCCCCTTGTCGTTTCCTTCCCCTGCCCCTGCTCTGTTCCACGAGAGGAACGGAGGCGAGCGGGAGGAAGGGGACGAGCGCCCCGTGCACCCAGCCAGCTGGCCAGGCGGGCCCCGGCTCAACTCTCGGCCCCACTTGTCAGCCTCTGGCCATTGACCATCCCCGGGCCCAGGTACGTTAAGTAGAAGCGGACTTTCAAAAGTACGTTTTCCAATAACGTAAGCGCATTACAGTTGTTCTTTGCGTATAAATGCGCTTTCCTGTCCGTAAAGCATATTTTCTGAAATCCGTTTCTACCTTCTCCACTCAGGGACCTATTTGTGGTGATAGTTTTTGTAGATTGGTCCCTCGTGTTCAACCCTTCACAACTTTTCAACCGTAGCTCCAAATGAGGTGAAACCAACACTCACTTCTTTGTTTCGTCGAGCCCATTCAGTTGGTCATGATTTCATTATGGTTTGACACTGTGAAAATGACCATTTTGCCCCTGCCCTTATTCATCCCCCTCCGAGAGAGAACGATTTCCGGTGATTCTTTCCGTGAGCTTCTGACACTTCTCCCCGGTGCCTTCTTCATCCCCAGGAAAGCCACAATACCCACTTGCATGATAGTCATGCAGTAGCCATGGTTTTCAACTTGAATCTTTATTAAATATTTGCTTGTTGAAAAGATGGTTATTGTTGTTCTGGTGATGTTCAGATTTGCATATTCACTTCTGTGCTATGTTGTTTTGTACTCTGTTATCATGTTCTACCTGCTAGTATTTTCTTTCATATGTTTATGCTTGCTAGTAGTACATGTTGATGTATTGGTGATGTTCATGCTAGTCAGTATGCCATGCTCGGTGGATATGATTTATTGTTGATATGGTGGATAGTTAAGTGATACCCTCACGGTGATGTTGATATCATGTTCATGCATTTTATCATGGCTCAGCATATTTGCATTCATGTTAACCAGAATAAATTGAACTTGAACAATTGTTGGCTGAGTCATGGTGCCGCTGAATTGATGCTGACCAGTGCAACCACGCTTACCAGTATGGGACGGTCCTAACTGGGTCTATTGTTGTGCCTCCCGCCGGTGCCTCCAACGAGGGAAGGTTATGGGCGCGCACTACCCTAATCAGGTAGGCGGACATAAGCCTTGTGTGCCCGTTGTTGAGTTAATTTTTGGATCCGGGTCCCAGTGTGGGACGGGCCACGACCGTTGTCGTTGTGTCTGGAGTTAGACACGGGGCCACCCATGACTTAGCCTAGTGGGGAGTGAGTCAGAGTGGCCGGGAGAGTGTCATGGCAGTAGAACGGTTTTGTCAGAACGCCATTGGTCCACCCGAATGGGAGTGCGAGGCCATGGGTTCTGTAGTGTGGGTACAGTGTACTAACCTCTGCAGAGTGTATATTAAATCTATCAATAGCCGCGCCAGCGGATAAGGGCCCAGGTCGAAAGTCGGGTACACCATGAGTCAACAGTAATAAGAATAATGTGCTTAATAACAATGATATAAGTTGGTTGTGATCGTCGTAAGGATCACGTTTGGGCCAAGTGTTGGTCGGGTTGTGATCGCCGTAAGGATCACGGTTTGGGGCCAAGTGTTTGTCGGGTTGTGATCGCCGTAAGGATCAGCGTGGTATCGAGGATACCGAGTTGTTGGATATTCGTGATGTTGTGCGAGAGTCGTGGGTAAAGATCAAGCTCCTTGTGGTCATTTAATGATCACTATGGTATTCTTCATACCAAGCTCGATTTGATCCTGAGATGATCGTGTGATGTCCGAGGTTGGTAAGTGATGCATGTGTTGGTTACGAGGTAACCCGAGCAGGATAAGTGGTGCATATAGTGTCATCATGTTGCATGTTAGTATTGTCGGATTAATATGTTCATCTTGTGTTAGCTGTATCATGTTGGTCATGCCATGTTATTCTGATGATCTCATGTTAATTCCTGTTTAACCTGTAATTGCCCTGCTGTTCTCTGTCTTAAATGCTCCTGGATTATTGTGAGCTTGCAAGTACATTCAATGTACTGACCTGGCGTGTCATGCCAGCTTGCAGGTCATGCCGGATTTGATTGCTTGCTTGTCGTGGTTTCCGTTCGTGCGAGCTAGGATAAGCGTTCCAGCCAGAGTCCCTACGGAGTGGAGTTCACCATCGTCATTGTTGTTCCGCTGCTAGAGTTCTTCCGCTGCTTCGAGTTGTTCTACTGCTTGCATAGAGCAACTGAGGATGGTGTAGTGTCACCGTACCGATGTTATTCATTGTAATATCGGAGACCTTGTATTCATATTCGTGTAATAATAGAAGGCTGGTTTGTTCTATGCTAAGCAGTACCGTATTCCAGAAGACTTCTTCTCGATCTCTGGGCTGGAATACGGGGCATTCTGGTTTTCTCTGAGCCGGGGTGCCACAGGCTTGGTATCAGAGCAGGTCTGGCTATAGGACGCCCTAGACCGCGCGAACGTTAGAAAGCGATAGTATAGACCCAGTTGGTTTATTGCACTTGATTGCTGCATTTGTTTGTCGCATAGCATGCATATAGACTTAGTATTTGTACTAACGGTTTATCTGGTGAGTGTAGCTGGCATCGGTCCAGATCCACTACAGCTCAACCTTTGCATTTCTCCAGTTCCTTTTTCCTTTGGTGTTTGGTGTCATTTCTGTCCCAGCAGAGTGATGCCAAGTGATCCCGACACTGTTTGCAAAAATGGTGCTCAGGTATCACGCCGATGTCTTTCTTTCAGTCTCGCCTATCGTTTCGGTGATGGACATGCTTCTATCCCGGATCGTTCTTTTATTCTGTCGTGTTGGCAACCCTGAACGATCTCAATTTTCAAGAAAGGGCAATGTCAGCAGCCTTAGTTTTTCCCTGCTATCCTATTTCTAGGACGAGTATGAATCTTTTTCCGCCCGCTTGATAATAATGTGGTTACAACCTTCGTGCCCCACTACATGATTACCAAGTATGTCCTCTCCTCCGAGCTAGTCCAGGTTGCTATCTGGCTAAGCTAGCACTTGGTGTAGCGCTGTTTACACCAATTCTTCCACACATTTATTCGTCCTCGTGCACATCGTCACAACATGCTAGATCGTCGAACCGGAGATCCCGCGAGATTTGTGTGCTTAGATGTGCACGCATATTATTGTGTGAGTAGCAGTAATATGTGATGATTGCTTGATTAATTATATTAGTAGAATGCTTGTGTGCTTTTGTTTTAGTCGTTTCTGTTGTTCCTTTCTTTGGCCTTCAGTGTTACAATTTTTTCCCTATTAAAGTTACTCGTTAGCCGACACTGGACCCGAAGAGTCAGCAAGAAATGCATATATTTGGAAACTCAGTTAAACAGAATGGAATTATCAGCTGACTGCAATGAAAATTGGAATATCTCGTCTGAATGCAAAAGAAATACTGGATGGGCCGTCAGTATCAAGTTTGCATTAGCATGCACCCATCACAACAAAATGATTAAATCAGCAGGAAGATAAATTGTGTGCAAGGTTGACAGAATATTATCAAAGGTATGGCTCAGATACAAGTTTAATTTTTCGTTGAGGATGATTTTGGAACTCGATGTACCTGGAAGCAAGCAAAAATATGGCATATACTCAGAAAGGAGGATAGTCCTGCAAAACCCTGTTTCATACAAGAAATCAATAGCAAAAATATTCAGATGGTTATATAAGTGGAAATAGGTCCGCATATCACAATAAGAAGCTTCTGGTGTAAGCAACCCACTTTTCCCTCGCAAGATACCCGAGAAGTTTCCAAGGCTAGATTCATCTATCTTCCTCAGTATGATACATGGTTGATTTTTCGTACAAGGTACTCTGCCTTTTTCAGTAAGCAACCGCAAAAACTTCCGGCATAAGGTACTGAGTCTTTCCACAGCAAAGTCTTTAAGGGGGTAAGCTTCTAAACCACGATAACCAATCTTCTTCAGCAAGCTGTCCGATGAAAGTTTCGAGCACAAGCCAGCAAATATTCCTCAGTAAGACATTGGTACAAGGGAGTACACTATGAATTGACAGCATATGGCAATGAATCCCAAGAATCAGATCGGTAACATTTTGGTCAGAATCAAGAATCAGCCAGAATACACGTCTGTCTTGGAATCAGGTCCTCAAATATATGCAATGAGCATACCATCAAGATCTTACAAGTCACTCGGATGAGGATCTGATAACCACGTGAGGATGATTAAGAGAAGAAAGACAATATACACCGCAGTGTGACAAAGGATTATGAGGATTGACGACATCAATGAGCTCAATACAAGTACCCATGAACTGGAAAATGATCCTGATGAGCCCTTGTCCCCTTTTCTCCAATGACGGCACCACGCCTGTGATCTGAGCTGTTTCTAGCTATCCGGGGTGGATGCCGATTTTTGTTTCTCTCTTCAACGACTATCACAAGTCTGACCTGCTTTTCGGCCATCTCGTACAACTGTTGAGTTTCTTTTTGTGACAGTAGCCCTATAGCTGCTTTTTGGCTATTTTAGGGAGCTGCCACCTTCTTCTTATCGACCCGGTCTCATGCTCTGAGCTGTTTTTCGGCCATCCTGAGCCGTGGTTGAGTTATTTCAGTAATGTCCCAGATCTAAGTTGTAAAGACCGTTCTGGTGGCTACTGATTGATTTGCCGATTTCTTGCAAGGGTTTCAGATGATCATTTCCCAACGATCAGAACTTGAGAGGTGTTGAACCTGCCATTTAATGGGTTACCTTATCAGAAAAATGAGGATAAACTACAATTGCAAAAAAATGCACCGACAGTATCTATGGTCATACGAAGAAACAATATGGCCCAGCTCTTTCAGCCAAGGATCCAGACCAAGAAAATAATAATGAAGGAGCAAGACCAGTGATGCAGGTATGAAAATTGTTGCATGACCCCGTGGTGCAGATTCCCGGATAGTCTAAGTCAGTATTGATCCACATGGATATGCCTACAACATGAGTAATCGGCATGAGGAATAACAGTCTGGAAGCCAGAGTACTCACTTATATGAATCATCGTGGATAGCCTGTCGTGAACAAAAGTTTATCGTCAGAACCACCGTCAGCCAAGTCTGCAGATATTATCATACAGGCCAAACCCTTAATGCTGGCCGCGACAGGAGACAATCAAATATTTGGTACGGATCCGATACACACGACAATGGAACCAGTTAAAATGATTCAGAAACTTCTGCGATGAGTCAGAATCTATCAGGAGACGGTTATGTTTTAACTCACTGTTTGGAACCCAAAGGACATGCATTTAGTGGAGAAACCCAATGCAATGAGTCAGAGCTTGAGTTTTCATCAGAAAATACTGATCATCATTACATGAAAGGTTGTCAGTGTCGGGTGGCACACCCAGTGGAAATTACTTTTGTATTTGTGAGATGGACATATATTTCAGTCGTGATAATTAAATCACACTCAGCTAGTCAGCAGATCTAAAAAGAAATTGGAGCCTATATAAGCATGAGCAGGCCAGGTAAGATCTGTCAGAATGTGGATACAGTAAAGCAAACCACCCCATGGCCAGTCAGATAAAAATTTAATGGGAACAACAATAAAGGAAAAAGGATACCCGAGTTGGAAACGGGTTCCTTAAGTCAGAACATTCATACTTGTTCCCTGAGCAACCAAATCTCGAGGACGAGATTTATTTAAGGGGGTAAGGTTTGTGACAAGAGAGTGCCACAAAAGCTAAAAGGCAAGTTCTACAGGACGGCGGTTCGACCCGCAATGTTGTATGGCGCGGAGTGTTGGCCGACTAAAAGGCGACATGTTCAACAGTTAGGTGTGGCGAAGATGCGTATGTTGAGATGGATGTGTGGCCACACGAGGAAGGATCACCGTGGTATCGAGATATTCGTGATGTTGTGTGAGAGTCGTGGGTAAAGATCAAGCTCCTTGTGGTCATTTAATGATCACTACGGTATTGTTCATACCAAGCTCGATTTGATCCTGAGATGATCACGTGATGTCCGAGGTTGGTAAGTGATGCATGTGTTGGTTACGAGGTAACCCGAGCGGGATAAGTGGTGCATATAGTGTCATCATGTTGCATGCTAGTATTGTCGGATTAATATGTTCATGTTGTGTTAGTTGTATCATGTTGGTCATGCCATGTTATTCTGATGATCTCATGTTAATTCCTGTTTTACCTGTAATTGCCATGTTGTTGTCTGTCTTGAATGCTTCTGGATTATTGTGAGCTTGCAAGTACATTCAATGTACTGACTTGGCGTGTCATGCCAGCTTGCAGGTCATGCCGGATTTGATTGCTTGCTTATCGTGGTTTCCGTTCGTGCGAGCTAGGATAAGCGTTCCAGCCAGAGTCCCTGCGGAGTGGAGTTCACCACTGTCGTCGTTGTTTCGCTGCTAGAGTTCTTCCACTGCTTCGAGTTGTTCTGCTTCTTGCATAGAGCAACTAAGGATGGCGTAGTGTCGCCGTACCAATGTTATTCATTGTAATATCGGATACCTTGTATTCATATTCATGTAATAATAGAAGGCTGGTTTGTTCTATGCTAAGCAGTGCCATATTCCAGAAGACTTCTCCTCGATCTCTGGGCTAGAATACGGGGCGTTCCGGTTTTCTCTGAGCCGGGGTGCCACAAAATCATAGCATTCATGATCTTTAATTTTATTTTTTATAGTAGGTTCCCACTCATCATAAATTTTTCTAGGTATAGAAACTTCCAACTCAAGTTTTTCCTCACAAGATTTCATTAAGGCATCAACAATATGTTTGGTAAAAGCCTTGTTTTGCCTATAAGCATGAGGAGAATTCAACACAGATTGCAACAAGGAAATACAATCTATTAAATAATAATTATCATAATTAAATTCCTTGAAATCCATAATAGTGGGTTCAACGCTATGTAAAGTTTTGACCTCTCCAATCCCACTTTTACCAAATTTAGCATCAAGATCTAAAAACTCCGACTCATTGGGATGCCTTTTAACTAAAGTTGACTCATCTCTAGTCCCATCCTTATCAAGATTCATATTGGAAAACAAAGATTTAATAGGGGACAGATCAATAACTTTCAGATCTTCATCATTATTTTCCCCTCACCCTTCTGGTTTGGCAGCCATCTTATTAACTAAGGTGGCTTGCTTATGAGAGATTTTGGCTATTGATTTTTCAAGACGAGCAATCTGAGAATTCAAACCATAAAATTCCTTAGACATATCATCAAGTTCTTTATTCATGTACTCCATAAAGCTTTTTTGTTCTTTAGGTTCTTTTCTAAAGAAATTATTATGCTCAAATTGTAAAGTCATAAAGCTTCTAATGTTTAATTCAATCTCTTCCAACCTTCTAAGATGAAGGTTGGTGTTCTTTGGCAAAGCCATAAGGGCAAACAGGCACACAAGAGGGCAAGCGAAAGAGAGAGGAGATAGGGAAAGAGAGGACGAATAAAATGACAAGGGTGAAGTGGGGGTGAGGAAAATGACAGGCAAATGGAAAATAATGTAATGCGAGGGAGATGAGTTTGTGATGGGTACTTGGTATGTCTTGACTTGAGCGAAGACCTCCCCGACAACGGCGCCAGAAATCCTTCTTGCTACCTCTTGAGCACTGCGTTGGTTTTCCCTTGAAGAGGAAAAGGTGACTTGCGAAGTAGTGTAAGTATTTCCATCAGTTTTTGAGAACCAAGGTATCAATCTAGTAGGAGGCTCCTCAAAAGTCCCACACACCTACACAAACAAACAAGAACCTCACAACCAACGCGATAAAGGGGTTGTCAATCCCTTCACGGTAACTTGCGAAAGTGAGATCTGATAGAGATAATATGATAAGATAAATATTTTTGGTATTTTTCTGATATAGATTGGAAAGTAAAAGATGCAAATAAAAGTAGATGGAAAACTTATATGATAAACGATAGACCCGGGCGCCATAGGTTTCATTAGTGACTTCTCTCAAGATAGCATAATTATTACGGTGGGTGAACAAATTACTGTCGAGCAATCGATAGAAAAGCGCATAGCTATGAGATTATCTAGGCATGATCATGTATACAGGCATCACGTCCGTAACAAGTAGATCGAAACGATTCTGCATCTACTATTATTACTCCACACATCGACCAACTCCTGCCTGCATCTAGAGTATTAAGTTCATAAGAACAGAGTAACACATTAAGCAAGATGACATGATGTAGAGGAATAAACCCAAGCAATATGATATAAACCCCATCTTTTTATCCTCGATAGCAACAATACAATACGTGCCTTGCTGCCCCTACTGTCACTGGGAAGGGACACTACAAGATTGAACCCAAAGCTAAGCACTTCTCCCATTGCAAGAAAGGTCAATCAAGTAGGCCAAAACAAACTGATAATTCGAAGAGACTTGCAAACATAACCAATCACACATAAAAGAATTCAGAGAAGATTCAATTATTTCTCATAGATAAACTTGATTATAAGCCCACAATTCATCAGATCTCAACAAACACACCGCAAAAAGAGTTAGATCGATTAGATCTCCAAGAAGATCAAGGAGAACTTTGTATTGAGATTCAAAGAGAGAGAAGAAGCCATCTAGCTAATAACTATGGACCCAAATGTCTGTGGTAAACTACTCACAACTCATTGGAGAGGCCTTGGAGATGATGTAGAGGCCCTCCATGGTTGATCCCCCCTCCGGCGGAGCGCCGACGAAGGCTCCAAGATGGTATCTCGCGGATACAGAAGGTTGCAGCAGTGGAAATAGTTTTTCGTGGTGCTCCTGGATGTTTTTAGGGTACGTGGATATATATAGGCGAAGGAGGTAGGTCAGGGGCCCACGAGGGTGGGGGGCGCGCCAGGCACCCTCGTGGACGCCTCATTCGTTGCTTGACCTCCACTCCAAGTCTCCTGGATTGCATTTGTTCCAAAAAGATCGCTCCCGAAGGTTTCATTCCGTTTGATATTCCTTTCCTTCGAAACACTGATATAGGCAAAAAAACAGCAATTCGGGCTGGGCCTCCGGTTAGTAGGTTAGTCCCAAAAATGATATAAAAGTGTAAAGTAAAGCCCATAAACATCCTAAACGGGTAATATAATAGCATGGAACAATCAGAAATTATAGATACATTGGAGACGTATCAACGCTGCTGGAGGAGGAAGCCGATGCTGACGCCCAGGACGAAGAGCACCTCATGGTCCTTGCTTCTCTGTCTGGCCTGTTCGCAAGCAATGCAAAGCCGCGGTGAGGTGGCTCGATGCCGGGCTGGTTTAAGGCAAAGCAGAGGCATCGACTGGAAGGCTATAGATTGCTCTATGCAGACTACTTTGTCGATGCTCCACTGCACAACGAGAAAGTATTTTGACACCTTTATTGGATGAGTCATAAGTTCTTCCTCAGGATTGTGAATTCCATCTGTGAGTTTGATAGCTACTTCAAGTGCAAGAAGGATTACACCGGCACACTTGGATTCACCTCATTCCAGAAGTGCATGACAGCTATGAGGTTGCTTGCATACGGAGCTCCCGGTGATATACTGGAGGACTATGGATGCATGGCCGCGTCCACCAGTGTTTGTACAAGTTTTGCAGGGCATTGATGGTAGTGTTTGGACCACAATACTTGCAATCACCCAATGCTAAATACACTGCTCGGATCCTAGCACAGAATGCAGCAAGAGGATTTTCTGGGATGCTTGGAAGCATCAACTGCATGCATTTGGCATGGAGAAACTGTCCATTTTCTTGGCAGGGGATGTACAAAGGCGCCAAAGGTGCTTGTAGTGTGGTACTTGAGGCAGTAGCCACACATGACCTCTGGATTTGGCACTCATTCTTTGGCATGCCAGGAACTCACAATGACATCAACGTACTGTAGTGCCCGAATGTCTTTGCCAAGCTTGTTGAATGTCATGCTCCTTTAGTGAACTTCGTAGTCAATGGGCACCACTACAACAAGGGATACTACCTAGCAGATGGCATCTATCCGAGATGATCCACATTTGTGAAGACTATCTGAAACCCTGTGCCAGGTGGCAAGAACTCCTACTTTGCCATGTGTCAGGAGGCTTGCAGGAAGGATGTCGAGTGGGCATTTGGTGTGCTCCAATCTCGATTTGCTGTTGTCCGGTATCCCGCTCAGATCGGGTCAAAAGATCAAATGTGGGAAGTCATGACTTGCTGTATCATCTTGGACAACATGATCATTGAGAGCAAGCTGGAAGAGCTAATGTTTGACACTGAACCATATTACAGGCAGGGTCCTCTTGCCCAAGTTGATCACCAGCTACCGGCAACCTGGACTACCTTCCTCAATATGCGTCAGGAGATCCTAGACCCACAGGTGCATGAACAACTGCAGCACGATCTGGTGGAGCACCTATGGAGGCTCAAGGGCAACGCCTAGCTGGGCGTGCGATAAAATATGAGTTTTTATTCGTTGAACTATTTGATTTGTATTTTGTTGAACTTTTTAATTTGTATTGGTTTTCTGTGGTGAACTGTGTGATAAAAATAGTTTTTTGTTGAATTTATGTGGAGGCACGTCAAATATGGGCCGAAATTGGGCCAATTTGCACCGAAAGTGGGCCAAAATCGAAAGCTGGCGCGCCCCCAGAATTGTGGCCACCTGGCGGGTCCCCTTTGGTAGATTCATCACCCAATAATTTTTATATATTCCAAAACAATTCTCCGTAAATTTTCAGAACTTTTGGAGTTGTGCGAAATAGGTATCTCAGATTTGCTCCTTTTCGGTCCAGAATTCCAGCTGCCGGCATTCTCCCTCTTTGTGTAAACCTTGTAAAATAAGAGAGAAAAGGCATAAGTATTGTACTATAATGTGAAATAACAGTCCATAATGCAATAAATATTGATATAAAAACATGATACAAAATGGATGTATCAACTCCCCCAAGCTTAGACCTCGCGTGTCCTCAAGCGAAAGCCGAAATCGATAATCATGTACACATGTTTAGAGATAGAGGTGTCGATAAAATAAAAATATGGACATGAGTGTCGGCGTTCTGGATATGGGGGTACCCAGACTTGCCTGCCCGCGGCCCTACGTGGCTCCATCAACAGCCTGGTATGGCCCAGCTTCAACATCGACAACTCAAGACTCTCCCGAGGGGCCTAGCCTCGGGAGGCGGACGACACCAAGACCTCCAAGGGGATTAGCCTCCTCAGGCAGGCTCCCAAGGAGCGGAGATCTCTATGCAAGGTGCATCTCACGACGCTTAGCTGACGTGAGCCATGACAACCAAGGCCAGGCGGGATTCAGCGGGCGGAGTGTGCCAGTTTCCTCTTTGGTGCAAAGGAGGCAAGCAGCATGCATGAAGTCCTGAGGAATCAACCAAAGGTTTCCATTCTGGTGCAATGAAACCAAGACCGCCAGGACGGCAGGACGGAGGTCATCGCCGAGCCAACCACAGCGTCATGACCAGAGGCTTTTGCAGGCGAAGACCACTTTAGTTAGGATAGGATGTACTTGTTGTCTCCCTTCAAATCTGGTCGTTGTGGGATCCCTTCCCTCCAACATTTAGGAAGAGGACCAAGGCCACTATAAATAGGACCTAGCCACCACCATAGAGAGGGGCGAAGAAACAGAAGATAGAAGAGGGCACGGGACGGACCGATCTGGATCCATCGAATCCATTCCACCCTCACCATCTCACCAGCTCACTTGAGCTCAAGAACACCTCACCTCCTGAGGCTGTTCATCCACTATACTAGTTCATCCTCAGCCCCTCGAGGCAATCCACCACAAAGCTGTGGTAGGGTATTACACTGTAAGGTGGCCCAAACCAGGATACACTGTCGTGTCTCTCTTTCCCTTTGAGCTCGACGCGCTAGGCTGTGAGGTTTTGCGGTTAGCAGGCTGGGTAGGTTGCGATCTCCGCACGCACCCTAGAGTTCGAACCTCTCAAGGGTTTGCGGAACACGAAATCCGACAATGAGGGCATCATGATCATCTTTAGAACAACAATATATTGTCATATAATTTATCATGCTAAAGTGATAATTCGTTCACAAGGTAAAGTATGAAACAAAAACTTTGTTGAAAACTTACGAACTATGATCTCGTTCATTGGAGCAATTGCAATTTATCATAACATCGGAAAGAGTCAATATAAGAGCTTGTCTAGCATGTCCACATACTCAATGATATTTTAGTCTTTCATAATTGCTAGCGCAAATGCAATACTTATGGGTTCAAACCCTCAATTGTACAAAGATAGGGGCTTATAGCTTTGCCTCCCAACCTTTTACCTCAAGGGTAATGTCAACAATAATAATTTATGATCACCTACATCTGAGTGGATATATATGTCTAGATATTTCCATAACAAATGGTGCTTGCCAAAAGAAAAAGGCGAATATATGGAATCGTGAGGATCACCATGACTCTTGCATAAAGGTAAGTACTATAAAAAGTAAAGGATATGCCCTTCGTGGAGGGAAGCAGAGGTTGTCATCCGCTTTCTTGTTGGATGCACGAAATCTTAATGCAGAAGAACGTCACTTTATATTGCCTCTTGTGATAGAGAACTTTATTATGCAGTCCATCACTATTATTTCTTACCTATCACAAGTTCATATAAAGTTTATTTTCCTCAACTAATAGATCCTACATATTTAAGGAGCAATTTTTATTGCTTGCACTGATGAAAACTTACTTGAAGGATCTTACTCAATCCATAGGTAGGTATAGTGGACTCTCATGGTGAAACTGGGCTAAGGGTGTTTGGATGCACAAGCACTATCTCTACTTGGTGCGGAAGTTTTGGCTAGTATGAGGTGGAAGCAAGCGTCACATGTTAGAGAATCCATGACAATATAACTGCTATTCAGAAATAAGTAAACATAACTCATCATGTTGTCTTCCTTGTCTAACATCAACTTCTTAGCATATAATATTTTAATGAGTGCTCACAATCATAAAAGATGTCCAAGATAATATATCTATATGTGAACTTCTCTTTCTTTATTACTTCATTTTAATTGCAACGGTGACCAAAACTATGTTTGTCAACCCAAAACAAGTTTCAATCCTCATACTTCTTATATGTGAAGTCATCACTCTCCATAAGATTATTATATAATCTTTTATTTCTTTTATTCTTTTTCTTTTTCTTCTTTTCCAAGATCAAAGCAGTAAAGCAAAGCCCTTACTCAAAACTACTCTATATTATAACTTTCACACTCGACTACAAAGATAGATCCCGAAGCAAAACTAAAGGACTAGGTCATACTAAAAACTTTTATTCTACTAGATCAAGATATAACCAAAAGGATCGAACTAAGATAAATGATAAAGGTAAATATGTGATGGTGCCGGGCCACCTCCCCCACTACAAAAAAAGACACATCCGTGACATTTTGGGCCGAACGAATTTTTTTTCTGTCATACATATGACACTTCTATGACAATAATTGTGACAAAACCCGGTATCATCATAGATGTGGTGGGCTCCTACTTCTATGACAAAAAATCATGACAGAAAATGCGCTTTGCGTCCTGGGCGGGCCGGAGACGCAGCTGCATGACATTCTTTGGGCCGTACATGACGGAAAAAACCGTGGTAGAAGCGAGGGCGAGGAAAATTTCGGGGAGTTCTATCAGGACCGATTTTCCAATAAAATATTTATTGAAAAATCGACCATTTTATCCGACCAGTATAGAAAAATCCTCCTTACTGGTAGACAAATCCTTGATACAGAAATCCAGAAGTACTAAATATTATACAAGGTTGAGCTGTGGTTGCTCAACAAATTATTACAAGCATGCCGATATTATACATAAAGGCGGATATGACACAAGGAGTTTGGTGGCATTACTACTGACTCGTAATAAAAGTGGTGGTGGTTATGTCACCGTGAGGTGGGTGAAATGACTCCTAAATCTTACAGCTCATCAAGCGTCAGAGTGAGGCTCAATGATTTTATTAGGGTAGCGGAAGCGTATATAATACAAGTGACCAACTCCAGGATCGCACGGGACTGACTGGGACTCCTCTAGGCATCGGACTCGCTATCGTACTCTTCATCCATAAGATCGCCTTCGTCAACATCTGGCCAAATCAACAAGCCAGGTGAGTACTTTGAATGTACTCGCAAGACAGTTTGGACATAAGATATAACAAATGCAAACATGATGCACATGAGTAGACTAGTAATGCGCACTCAGATAATAAATTTGCACTACATGTTAAATAAAAAGGAAGTCAGACGGTAGTCCTCCCGAAATCCCAATAAAATAACTGAAGACCGATCGGGTGTCTGAAGCGACACCTTGAAAGGTAAAATAAATTAACATGCCGCAGTCGGGCGTCAGGGCGACACCACATAAAGGGCTTATATTGAAATGTACATGACAGTACGTGCCACAGTCGGACGTCTAGGCGACATCTCAAAAAGGGCTTAAAATGAAAGTAAATAACATGGATGCCACAGTCGGACATCTGAGCGACATCACATAAGGGGCTTATATCAAAAGTAAATAACGAGAATGCCACAGTCGGACGTCTGAGCGACATCACATAAAGGGCTTATATCAAAAGTAAATAACAAGAATGCCACAGTCGGACGTCTGAGCGACATCACATAAAGGGCTTATATCAAAAGTAGATAACGGGAATGCCATAGTCGGACGTTTGAGCGACATCACATAAAGGGCTTATATCGAAAGTAAATAACAAGAATGCCACAGTCGGACGTTTGAACGACATCACATAAAGGGCTTATATTTCACCATTCGAATTCAAGTAGCTCATGAATTTAAATCATCCCAGGGAAATACTCAGCACATAACAATAAACTGGTTAGTCCATTCCACAGGAATAACATTCAGCCAGGTTTACCGCTCATGTTTATTCACCGGAGATTGTCACTGAGACTGACACTGGGACTGTTGCTGAGACGGATGTTGAGACTGACACTGATACTGACATGGATATGTTGATCATAGTCCTTGACCATGGACACGGTTACTCGAATGGTTTTGACTCTACAGAGTTTGTACTCTTTACACACAGCCAACGGATTTTTGTAGTCACAAAGGGCTAGTTCCGTTTACGGTATTTTAGAAGAAACACATCTAACCAGTACACACCCATTCCACATTCCACTGCCAGGAATCACCCTAGGCAACGTTCAAGAAAAACTCTAAGACGGGGAGGCCACCACCTCGAGTAGCATGGGATCAAATTTTTATCGCGCGCTCTAAGGGGTGACCCCCTCTCGGTCCCAACCGGAAACACCCATGATCCCTGACCAGATGAAGGGCTTTAATCCAGGGCCATGGAACCCTCATCACGACCCCTCTATTTGGTGTGTACAAGGAAAGAGGTTTGCAACTGACTAGACCGCATTCTTTGCAGAAAACATGTTGCGGGACGAAAAAGGGGACGAACGGGAACATGACTTGATCCACGTTAATACTGGAGTTAAACGGTTGGCATAGGACTGGCATGCTTCAACAATACCAGCTTGCAAGCTTTCATGCCACCACATGATCAGGTTATCTCACCATCATATAAACACATCAAATTTCGAAGCTCACTTGTAGCTTGCCTTGCATGCAATATAACATTCACTAATGCTTATATAAACATGCCATGAGAACTACTCAAGTAAACATGCAAGACACTCATCATATCAAAGGTTCATGCTTACCTAGTTCGGAGTAGTCGGAGTCTAGCTCGGTGAAGTTTGCGGCTCCGTCACCTCCTTCGGTATCTACGTTATAAAAGAAAACGAATACTAACGTAAATACTGTGCGTGCATAAAACTTGTTCCCAATATTTTTCAAATAAATATGATAAAAAACTAGATAGAAAAATAAAGATGACAGAAAAAGAATCAACTCAAAATCATCTTTTGTTTAAAAGTTATAAGGGTTTTAGTCCAGGGACTAATCTGTGATGAAACATAAACTTTCCAGGGGCTAGTAAAAAAACAGAAAAACGTTTCGGTTAGAAAACGTACTTTCCCCGAAGGCGCTTTCAGAAAACATTTCGAATAAAAGAGAAAAAGCTGATGAGGGGGTACCACCCGTCAGGTTTAAAAATCAGAACAGAGTCCCGCGGGCACCCGAGGCTTGCGGTGGTCGCCGGTGTCGATCCACGACGAGGCAGGGGGAGTGGAGGGTACCTACGGACTCACGGAGCTCTCCCACGTCTGTGGTTTGTGGGGTTGGTCGTCGACGAGCATCACGTCGACGGCGGCCTCCTCTCCGGTGGATGGTGGTTCGGTCGAGGATGGATCTCACCGAGGAGGGCTGCAGACGCCAAATTGAAGCGCGGGATAGAGGAGTGGGTGTACTAGGAGGCTACTGACGCAGTTTAGGAGGCGGGGGTGCTCTTACCAGAGAGGATCTTTCCGGAGCCTTAAGCGGATCGGGGCGGCCGGAGTCGGGGAAGAAGGCTCTCCCGAGGCCCTCTGATGAGTGTGGCGAGGTTCTGAGGCGAGGAGGGGAGGTGCTGGGTCGAGAACGAGCTCGGGGCGTCCATTTATAGCCGGCCCGATGCGGTTGCCGAGAACGGGATTTCTCTGGCGAGTGATTACGGCGAGGCAGAGGTTGGACTGGAGGTTTAAGCAACTGGGCATCTTCGGATTGGTTCACTGGTTCCGTTCAACGGCTAAACCTGGTACAACTTGGGTGATACTCCAAGTTCTCGACGGAACGGCCTCACGGGCACGTCGGCGGCAGAGAGCGCGCCCTGTGCTTTCCAGGCCACATCGACGGTCTTGCAGCGTGCGCAGAGAAGGGGACGGCCACATGTAGGCTCCTGCTGGTGTGGGCGGTGCTGGACAGCGCCGTATGGCAGGTCTGGCCCCTGTTGGCCGCCACGGGCGGTTCTGCCACAGCGGAAGACGCATGAGCTGATGTGCCACGTCGCCACCGATGCTCGCGACCGGCCAAACAACCATGCGGCGCACAGGATAAGAAGGAGGAGAAGTGGGCAACGAGCCAATGAGAGCACTGGCGAGATTGACGCTGCCGACTAACGAAAATGACACTGTCTCTGAACTGAAACACTGAATTTCTGAATTTGACAGAAACAGTGCACACCAGCCATTCGACGAAATGATTTAGGCATGTGGAAAACTTTTCTTTAGCTTATCCTTGGTGAGGTGATCTCTTGATGCATCTGGATACTGTCTGAATTATCTCAAAATTTTTGGGAAAGAAAAAGAATGAATTTCACCAAAAATGGCAAATCTGGTTCAAACTTGCAGCAAGCAATTTTTTTTAAAAATTGAACTGTGGACCAGCAGTTCTTGATGGACCTAGGTTGAGGGTACCAAGGAGTAGCTAGGGTAATTTGCTTGGGGTTAAAAGCTCAAAGGATCTGGTACTTCCTTTGAAAATCCCAAGAGTCCAAAATAAATGGCAGAAAAAGATTTGAGGATAAAATAAATAGAAATAAAATCTAAAAGAGGTTGAAACTTGTTGGAATTGGATGCTTGGCTTGACCCAAAGTAGGGAGGTGGGTTTTGAAAGCAAACTTTCTATATAGGCCATGCCAACAGAATTTTTTTTTGAATGGGGAAGAATAAATCCATAAATTATAGGAATACTTTTTAATAAAAAAGGAATTGTAAAAATCTTCCAAAATTATTTGTGTTGAGCCAACACAAGATGAAAATCCTCAAGACCAAAATCAAGGTTGGGAATAACCCAAAAAAATTGTCATAAAAGAATTTTTTTGAGAAGGAGAGTCTTTAAAAAAATTTTATAACCTCCTTCAAATTAATTAAAGAATTTGATAAAAACCAAATCAAAATTTTTGGAGTGTTACAACACCTACCCCCTTAGGAAAAATCTCGTCCCCGAGATTTCAGCTAATCCTTAAATAGGTGTGGGTATTCTGTCCGAAGAAAATCCTCTCTTTCCCATGTTGCTTCATCCTCGGTGTGATTGCTCCACTGAACCTTGAAAAACTTAATTGTTTTCCGATGGGTCCTTCTTTTAGACTCCTCCAATATTTTTATTGGATGTTCCCTGTAGGTGAGGTTTGGTTGCACGTCAATGCTCTCATGAGATACATGCTTTTCTGGGTTGCTTACACATTTCCTCAACTGTGAGACGTGGAACACGTCGTGGATGTCTGACAGTTCTTCGGGTAGGTCTAGCTAGTAGGCTACTGTGCCTCTTCATGCAGTCACACAGAAGGGTCCAATAAACCGTGGTGCTAGCTTTCCTTTAACTTTGAATCGTTGCAGGCCCCTCATAGGAGATACTCGTAGATACACGTATTCACCAGGTTCAAAGCTGACTTCACGATGTTTTTGATCGTAATAACTCTTTTGTCGGCTCTGGGCTGTCTTGAGTCGATCCCTGATTAGTTTAACTTTCTCCTCAGCTTCCTTGAGCATGTCGGGGCCGAAGATACGGCTGTCTCCTGTTTCTGACCAATTTAATGGGGTACGACATCTTCGCCCATACAGGGCTTCAAAAGGTGCCATTTGCAGACTGGCTTGGTAACTGTTGTTGTATGCGAACTCGGCATACGGCAAGCTTTCTTCCCAACTGGTTCCATAGGTGAGAATACATGCTCTTAGCATGTCCTCTAGAATTTGGTTCACACGTTCAGTTTGTCCTCCAGTCTGGGGGTGGTATGCTGTACTAAATACTAGTTGAGTTCCCAGAGCTTTTTGTAAATGATCCCAAAATCTAGAGACAAATTGAGTGCCTCTGTCGGATATTATAGTCTTTGGAATTCCATGCAGACAAACTATACGGGAGAGATAAAGTTTGGCAAGCTTCTGAGTGGTGTGGGTTGTCTTTACTGGGATGAAATGTGCCACCTTAGTCAATCTATCTGTGATGACCCATATGGCATCATTTCCATGTCGTGATCGAGGTAGTCCGACAATAAAATCCATTCCAATTTCGTCCCATTTCCACTCAGGTATCTTGTTTGGCTGTAATAGTCATGCTGGTTTTTGGTGCTCGGCTTTAATGCGCTGACATGAATCACAACATGCAATGGATGTGGCTATATCCCTTTTCATACCGTGCCACCAAATTTGTTCCTGAATGTCCTTGTACATTTTGGTTCCTCCAGGATGGATTGAATATGGAGCGGTGTGGCCTTCGGCTAGAATTTGCTGTTTGAGGCCCTCAATATTCGGTATGCAAAGTCTGTCTCCGTACCATAATATTCCCTTATCGTATATGATGAATTCTGAGGCCTTTCCCAAAGTCACTTTTCTTTTCATGCCTTCGATGCTGGGGTGTCCATGCTAAGCGTCCTTAATCTATTCCATTAGGGTGGGCTGTATTTCCAAATTTGACACATTGCCCTCAGTGACCATCACCAAGTTGAGTTTGGCGAACTCCTGTTGAAATTCAGGTCTCAAGTTCTGTAGACTTTCGTTGCCCGAGCTGGGGTTTTGACTAAGAGCATCTACCACTACATTTGCCTTTCTCGGATGGTAGTGAATGCCAACATCATAATCTTTCACTAATTCCAACCAGCGCCATTGTCGTAAACTGAGTTCTGGTTGTGTGAAAATATATTTGAGGCTTTTATGGTCCGTATATATTTCACAATGATTTCCAAGCAAAAAGTGCCTCCACCCTTTGAGTGCATGAATGACTGCTGCCAACTCCAAGTCATGAGTAGGATAATTTTCTTCATGCTTTCGTAGTTGCCTGGAAGCGTATGCGACTACTTTGTCTTCTTGCATTAATACACATCCGAGGCCCTTCCGGGATGCATCACAATACACTTCAAAACTTTTGTGTATGTCTAGCACAACCAATACTGGTGCTGTTGTTAATTTCCTTTTGAGTTCTTGGAAACTTTTCTCGCAAGCTTCAGTCCATACAAATTTCTTATCCTTCTTGAGTAACTGTGTAATTGGTTTTGCTATGGTGGAGAACCCCTCAATAAACCTTCGGTAATATCCAGCCATTCCTAGGAAACTTCGTACATCTGTTATGTTGGCTGGTGGTTTCCAGCCAAGTACGACCTTGACTTTTTCTGGGTCTACGGCAACACCTTCTTGGGTCAATACGTGGCCTAGAAAACCAACCTGTCTTAACCAAAATTCACATTTGCTGAATTTGGCGTATAATTGATGTTTCCTTAATTCTCCCAGTACAATTCTGAGATGTTCAGCATGTTCTTCTGGTGTCTTAGAGAATATCATCAATGAACACCACAACAAATTTGTCCATAAATTTCATAAATACTTTGTTCATGAGGTGGACAAAATTTGCGGGGGCGTTTGTCAGTCCAAACGGCATTACTGTAAATTCATATAATCCGTATCGGGAGGTGAATGCTGTCTTAGGGATGTGTTCTGTCCGTACCTTTAATTGATGATACCCCGACCTTAAATCAATTTTTGAGAAAACCTTGGCTTGTGCGAGCTGGTCAAATAAATCATTTATCCGTGGCATCGGATATTTGTTTTTGATGGTGACCATGTTGAGTGCTCGATAGTCTATACATAATCTCAGTGTCCCATCCTTTTTCTTGGCAAATAATACTGGTGAACCCCAAGGTGACGAGCTGGCTCATATAAATCCTTTGTCCAGTAATTCTTTTATTTGCTTCTTTAATTCTACCAACTCGGAGGGTGCCATTCTATAGGGTTTCTTGAAAATGGGGGTGGTTCCAGGTGCTAGTTCAATGATGAACTCTATTTCCCAGTTTGGTGGCATGCCTGGTAGTTCTTCAGGAAATACGTCGAGGAACTCACACACCACTGGAACTTTTCTTAACTCTGAAACGTCCACCTTGTTCAACCTTGGTTGCCATGATATTGGTCTTTCTTGAGCTGCAATTTTTATCGTCTTCCCGTGATGATGGGTAAGAATTACAGTCCGATTGAAGCAGTCGGTAAATCCCTTGTTGGTGGTTAACAATTCCATTCCTAGGATAACATCCAGTCCCTTATTTTCCAATACAATGAGGTTTGCCTGAAACTTTAGTCCCTCAAACTCAATAACCACACCTTGGCAGTAACTCTGAGTGATTTGCTTAATCCCGGGGGACTTGATGATCATGGATTTTTCCAAGGGAAGCATAAAAAAATCATGTTGCAAAGAAAATTTCTTTGAAATGAACGAGTGAGAAGCTCCAGAATCAAACAATACCGTGGCAGGTATTGTGTTGATAGGGAACGTACCGAGTAGGATATCCGGGGTATTCTGTGCTTCCTCCTTGGTCACATGATTCAAGTGACCCTTCTTGTGATTGTTATTGGGGTTGAAGTTGTTACGCTTGGGTGTTGAATTATTTCCACTGTTGTTTGGCTTGGGGGCCGAGTTTCTCGGTTTTGGGCACTGTTTGGCATAGTGTCCTTCCTATCCACAAGCGTAGCAAGTAACACCCGGGCGATATGTAAAATCCTTGTCCCTTGCATGAATTTTTTTGTTTGGGCATGGAACATTGGTCGTGGATTTGTTTGCTCCATTTTTCTGAAAATTAGTCTTGTTCTGGTTGTTGTGAGCATGAGTAGTCTTGTCCCTTTTGCGCTTGCAAAAATCCTCCAAGTTGCGATGCTCATTTTCCAATGTAATGGCTTTGTCCACAAGTGTTTTGAAATCCGGAAAGGTGTGTATGGCCAGCTGGCATTTAAGTGCTGGTGCCAGACCGTCCAGAAATTTTTCCATCTTTTTATTTTCAGTCATGTGCTCTTCGTTGGCATAACGAGATAATTGAGTAAACTGACTATTGTACTCAGTCATTGTCATGCTTCTCTGCTTGAGGTCATCAAATTCCCTTTTCTTGATCTTCACAATGCTTCTGGGAATGTGCGCCCCACGAAAACCTTCTTTAAATTCTTCCCAGGTGATGTTATTTTCATTGGGGTGCATGTGTAGGAAATTTTCCCACCATGATGCAGCTGCTCTAGTGAGGTAGTGAGGTGCGTAAAGTACCTTCTCACGGTCCGAACATTGTGCAATAATTAACTTCCTTTCAATGTCTCGAAGCCAATCATCGGCCTCAAGAGGTCTATCAGTGTGAGAAAACATTGGGGGACGCGTCTTTTGTAGTTCAGACAGTTTGGAATGTTGCTGATATGGTTCACTGTGATTTCCCATATTGATAACATGGTTCATCATTTCTTGATGCTACTGCTGGCTTTGCTCATAAAGGCGGCACACTTGAGAAAATGCTGCTTCATTGCCTTGCTAACTTGACTGCCCTTGTGTGAAATTGTTACTTGTCTGGGTACCATAATTTTCTTCCGGCGGACTTGGCATGGAACGAGTCCAGGGACGAGGCATTTTCCACTCTGGGGTATTTTTGCAGAACTCATGAGAAAAACTGAGTGGCAAAAATAAATAATTTTGCAAAGGCGGAATTTTTAAAGACTCCAAGATTTTTCAAGAAAAAATACTTGATTGTGCATGGAGAAGGACCGCTCAATACATATCTTACACGCAAGCCGTAATTATACAATACATCCCTCAGGATGTGCATACACATTCCTGACATGTTATTTAGGCTAGTGCACTTCTCCGAGTTCCTACATGATGCGCACACAAACTACTTCTCACCAAACCTATATACATATAAACATATCATACAAGCTGGTACATCGCACGGCTGCTAGGCGCACTCAGTCGGAGATGGTAAAAACTTCCCTCGGCCTGCCGAGGGTAAGACCCATTGATGCTGGAGACTCAACCTCCTCCTCACTAATAGGCTCCAGACGCAAAGTACTGAGTTGAGGAGCTGGTGCGGGCGCGGCAGGTGGTGCAGCACTGACTGGAGTAGGAGCAATGACTTGGTCAAACTCCTCAGTGGTAGGCAGGCGGCAAGCGGAGGTTAAGATGGCAGGTGTATAGGATGCTGAGGACGAGACAAAAGTCAGTGGTGGTGCTGTATGGAGGAACTCCCTCCTGTTGGCGGAACAGCCCTGCACGAAGTCCATACGAGCAGCCACAAAGTCGTCCACGAGGTTATCAAAAGTTGCCTCAAGAGCTTTGAGATACTCAACCAACATTTCAATAGCCTCATCTCTATCTCTCCCCTAGGGAAAGCGAATGCATAGTGACAAGTGTATGGCACGTGGCATGGGAGGTAGCGGTAGCGACGAGCCTTTATCGAAGGAAGAGCATCCCGGAGACGAGCTATCGCGTCACGGGCAGCCATCTGCATGGCATGCCTCTCCGTAGGCATGGCCCTTCCCACAAATCGGAAGCGGTGTGACTCAGAACATCCTCCCTTGAATTGCACCGCGGCCTGGTGCATAGACACGCTATCGCTGATCTTGTGCTGGTAGAGTGTGAACTTTGGACGAGCCGATGGCCCGATCGCAACCTTCGTGATAGAGAGGAGAAGCTTGATAAACCCCTTAGGTACATTGGCGAACACCTGTGACTCACAGTCGCTGCCAGCCATCTACAAAGGTAGACAAAAATTCCAAATAGTCAAATCATAAATTTATGATGACTAACAGAAAATTGCTACATTTGCAAAATGTTAAAATAGCACTTATTACGCTAATAACCGATTAGTGTTCGCACCTAGTGGCTTCCTACAGTCAGCCTGGCTCTGATACCAAGGTTGTCAGGACCGGTTTTCCAATAAAATATTTATTGAAAAATCGACCATTTTATCCAACCAGTATAGAAAAATCCTTCTTAGTGGTAGACAAATCCTTGATACAGAAATCCAGAAGTACTAAATATTATACAAGGTTGAGCTGTGGTTTCTCAACAAATTATTACAAGCATGCCGATATTATACATAAAGGCGGATATGACACAAGGAGTATGGTGGCATTACTACTTACTCGTAATAAAAGTGGTGGTGGTTATGTCACCGTGAGGTGGGTGACATGACTCCTAAATCTTACAGCTCATCAAGCATCGGAGTGAGGCTCAATGATTTTATTAGGGTAGCGGAAGCGTATATAATACAAGTGACCAACTCTAGGATCGCACGTGACTGACTGGGACTCCTCTAGGCGTCGGACTCGCTATTGTACTCTTCATCCATAAGATCGCCCTCGTCAACATCTGGCCAAATCAATAAGCCAGGTGAGTACTTTGAATGTACTCGCAAGATAGTTTGGACATAAGATATAACAAATGGAAACATGATGCACATGAGCAGACTAGTAATGCGCACTCAGATAATAAATTTGCACTACATGTTAAATAAAAAGGAAGTCAGGCAGTAGTCCTCCCGAAATCCCAATAAAATAACTGAAGACCGATCGGGTGTCTGAAGCGACGCCTCGAAAGGTAAAATAAATTAACATGCCGCAGTCGGGCGTCAGGGCGACACCACATAAAGGGCTTATATTGAAATGTACATGACAGTACGTACCATAGTCGGACATCTAGGCGACATCTTGAAAAGGGCTTATAATGGAAGTAAATAACATGGATGCCACAGTCGAACGTCTGAGCAACATCACATAAAGGGCTTATATCAAAAGTAAATAACGAGAATGCCATAGTCGGACGCCTGAGCGACATCAGATAAAGGGCTTATATCAAAAGTAAATAACAAGAATGCCACACTCGAACGTCTGAGAGACATCACATAAAGGGCTTATATCAAAAGTATATAACGAGAATGCCACAGTCGGACGTCTGAGCAACATCACATAAAGGGCTTATATCGAAAGTAAATAACAAGAATGCCACAGTCGGACGTCTGAACGACATCACATAAAGGGCTTATATTTCACCATTCGAATTCAAGTAGCTCATGAATTTAAATCATCCCAGGGAAATACTCAGTACATAATAATAAACTGGTTAGTCCATTCCACAGGAATAACATTCAGCCAGGTTTACCGCTCATGTTTATTCACCGGAGATTGTCACTGAGACTGACACTAGGACTGATGCTGAGACGGACATTGAGGCTGACACTGATACTGACATTGATATGTTGATCATAGTCCTTGACCATGGACACGGTTACTCGAATGGTTTTGACTCTGCAGAGTTTGTACTCTTTACCCACAGCCAACGGATTTCCGTAGTCACAATGGACTAGTTCCGTTTACGGTATTTTAGAAGAAACACATCTAACCAGTACACACCCATTCCACATTCCGCTGCTAGGAATCACCCTTGGCAACGTTCAAGAAAAACTCTAAGACGGGGAGGCCACAACCTCGAGTAGGAAGGTATCAAATTTATATCGCGCGCTCTAAGGGGTGCCCCCTCTCGGTCCTAACTGGAAACACCCATGCCCCCTGACCGGATGACGGGTTTTAATCCAGGGCGATGGAACCCTCATCACAGCCCCTCTATTTGGTGTGTACAAGGAAAGAGGTTTGCAACTGGCTAGATCGCATTCCTTGCAGAAAACATGTGGCAGCACGAAAAAGGGGACAAACGGGAACATGACTTGATCCACGTTAATACTGGAGTTAAACGGTTGGCATAGGACTGGCATGCTTCAACAATACCAGCTTGCAACCTATCATGCCACCACATGATCAGGTTATCTCACCATCATATAAACACATCAAATTTCGAAGCTCACTTGTAGCTTGCCTTGCATGCAATATAACATTCACTAATGCTTATATAAACATGCTACGAGAACTACTCAAGTAAACATGCAATACACTCATCATATCAAAGGTTCAAACATGCTTGCCTGGTTTGGAGTAGTCGGAGTCTAGCTCGGTGAAGTTTGCGGCTCCATCACCTCCTTCGGTATCTACGTTATAAAAGAAAACGGATACTAACGTAAATACCATGCGTGCATAAAACTTGTTTGCAATATTTTTCAAATAAATATGATAAAAAACTAGATAGAAAAATAAAGATGACAGAAAAAGAATCAACTCAAAATCATCTTTTGTTTAAAAGTTATAAGGGTTTTAGTCCAGGGACTAATCTGTGATGAAACATAAACATTCCAGGGGCTAGTTAAAAAAACAGAAAAACGTTTTGGTTAGAAAACGTACTTTGCCCGAAGGCGCTTTCAGAAAACGCTTCGAATAAAAGAGAAAAAGATGACGAGGGGGTCCCACCCGTCAGGTTTAAAAATCAGAACAGAGTCCCACCGGCGCCCGAGGCTTGCGGTGGTCACCGGCGTCGATCCACGGTGAGGCAGGGGGAGTGGAGGGTACCTACGGACTCATGGAGCTCTCCCGCGTCTGTGGTTGGTGGAGTTGGTCGTCGGTGAGCACCACGTCGACAGCGGCCTCCTCTCCGGCGGACGGTGGTTCGGTCGAGGATGGATCTCATCGAGGAGGGCTGCAGACGCCAAAGTGAAGCGCGGGTTAGAGGAGTGGGTGTACTAGGAGGCTACTAACGCAGTTTGGGAGGCGGGGGTGCTCTCACCAGAGAGGATCTTGCCGGAGCCCGAAGCGGATCAGGGCGGCCGGAGTCGGGGAAGAAGGCTCTCCCGAGGCCCTCTGATGAGTGTGGCGAGGTTCTGAGGCGAGGAGCGGAGGTGCTGGGTCGAGAACGAGCTCGGGGCCTCCATTTATAGCCGGCCCGATGCGGTTGCCGAGAACGGGATTTCTCTGGCGAGTGATTATGGCGAGGCAGAGGTTGGACTGGAGGTTTAGCAACTGGGCATCTTCGGATTGGTTCACTGGTTCCGTTCAACGGCTAAACCTGGTACAACTTGGGTGATACTCCAAGTTCTCGACGGAACGGCCTCACGGGCACGTCAGCGGCAGAGAGGGCGCCCTGTGCTTTCCAGGCCACGGCGACGGTCTTGCAGCATGCGCAGAGAAGGGGACGGCCACGCGTAGACTCCTGGTGGTGTGGGCGGTGCTGGACGGCGCCGTATGGCAGGTCTGGCCCCTGTTGGCCGCCACGGGCGGTTCTGCCACCGCGGAAGACGCCAGAGCTGACGCGCCACGTCGCCACCGATGCTCGCGACCGGCCAAACAACTGTGCAGCGCACTGGATAAGAAGGAGGAGCAGTGGGCAACGAGCCAACGAGAGCACTGGCGAGATTGACGCTGCCGACTGACGAAAACGACACTGTCTCTGAACTAAAACACCAAATTTCTGAATTTGACAGAAACAGTGCACACCAGCCGTTCGACGAAATGATTTAGGCACGTGGAAATTTTTTCTTGAGCTAATCCTTGGTGCGGTGATCTCTTGATGCATCTGGAGACTGTCTGAATTATCTAAAAAATTTTGGGAAAGAAAAAGAATGAATTTCACCAAAAATGGCAAATCTGGTTCAAACTTGCAGCAAGCAAATTTTGAAAAAATTTGAACTATGGACTAGCAGTTCTTGATGGATCTAGGCTGAGGGTACCAAGGAGTAGCTAGGGTAATTTGCTTGGGGTTAAAAGCTCAAAGGATCTGGTACTTCCTTTGAATATCCAAAAGTTCAAAATAAATGGCAGAAAAAGATTTGAGGATAAAATAAATAGAAATAAAATCTAAAAGAGGTTGAAACTTGCTGGAATTGGATGCTTGGCTTGACCCAAAGTAGGGAGGTGGGTTTTGAAAGAAAACTTTCTAAATAGGCCATGGCAAGAGATTTTTTTTTTGAATGGGGAAGAATAAATCCATAAATTATAGGAATACTTTTTAATAAAAAAGGAATTGTAAAAACCTTCCAAAATTATTTGTGTTGAGCCAACACAAGATGAAAACCCTCAAGACCAAAATCAAGGTTGGGAAGAACCCCAAAAAAATTTGTCATAAAAGAATTTTTTTGAGAAGGAGAGTCTTTGAAAAAAATTATAACCTCCTTTAAATTAATTAAAGAATTTGATAAAAACCAAATCAAAATGTTTGGAGTGTTACAAGTTCCCGGTTACGGTGGGAGGTCGGGGGCCGAGCGATGCGCGTTTCTCTTGTACACGTACGCGTGTGTGTGCGAGGCGTTGGCTCTAACTGAACCCGAGCGAGGTGTTGGGCTCTAACTGAATCCGAGCGATTG
This sequence comes from Triticum aestivum, assembly GCF_018294505.1. Classification (NCBI taxonomy): domain Eukaryota; kingdom Viridiplantae; phylum Streptophyta; class Magnoliopsida; order Poales; family Poaceae; genus Triticum; species Triticum aestivum. Next base: position 460,950,432 of record NC_057813.1, on the reverse strand, counting down.
CACTGCAGGCTACGCGTTACTAAACCCGAGCGATCGATCGATGGCTATTAACTGAACCCGATCGAGCGATTCCTTCGCTACTACTGCTAACTGAAGCCGATCGATTGGATGAACAGTGAGCGGTGGCGTTGCCTCTGGATGAACAGGACCCCATGGTGTGGAGGGCTGGATGAACAGTAGACGGTGGAGGGGTGCCCATGGAGGGGTGGTTGAATAGGACCCTGTGGTGTGGAGGGCTGGATGAACAGTAGACGGTGGAGGGGTGCCCGTGGAGGGGTGGTTAAACAGTAGCCGGTGGAGTAGCGTGCGGTGGAGGCTGGATGAATAGGAGCCCGTGGAGGCTGGAGGAGGTTGACAATAGCCCGTGGAGGCTGGAGGAGGTCGACGGTGGAGATGAACAATATCCCGTGGAGTCCCATTTTGCGGTACGCCACACCCCTCCCGATGAACAGGACCCCCATTTCGACCGTAGGAGGTCTGTTTCGTCCGTTTTGCAATACGCCACACCCCTCCCGATCAACACGACCCCCGTTTTGACCGTAGCGCTCCAACACAAGTCCGTTTCGTCCATTTTGCGGTACGCCACACCCCTCCCGATCAACAGGACCCCCGTTTCGACCGTAGGAGGTCCGTTTCCTCCGTTTTGCGGTATGCCACACCCCTCTCGATCAATAGGACCCCCGTTTCGACCGTAGGAGGTCTGTTTCCTCCGTTTTGTGGTACGCCAGACCCCTCCCGATGAACAGGATCCCATTTCGAACATGGCTGGTCGAACACAAGGCCGTTTCCTCCATTCTGCGGTACGCCAGGCCTTGTTTCCATCGCCTGTTCCGTCCAAGCCCTCCCGATGAACACGATGACACATTCCGTTCCGACCCAGCCGGTTGGCTCCCCATGAACACAACGACGACGTTGTTTCTCCGTTCTGACCCAGCCATGTACACGAGCCTGGCCGTATGTATGCGTGAGTAGGCGTTTGAGACCCCGTCCGTATGTACACATACGTGGCCGTATTTTCGTTCTTGCACCCTGGCCGCTGTACGTACGTGTACATGCTATGTGCACGCCTCTACTACGACACGTACGCACCTCTACTATGACACGTGCACGCCTCTACATCAACCAGTATATATGTACATACACATTCGCGACCAGAATAACAACGCTATGTATGGTTCGACCAGGTAGGTCCCGACTGTCAGGCACTTCCTTGCGTGCTAAGATGTAGCTGGTGGGTCCCAGCAGCTAGGGGGGCGAATCATTTTTTCGGACGCACTTCCTTGCGTGCGAAGATGTACTGGTGGGTCCCAGCAGTTAGGGGGAAATGTTTTTTTCATGAAATACGGTGGCCCGTCCGATGGGTCCCCGCTGTCAGGTGGAGGATAATTTTTTTGCGCGTAATAAGGAGGCACTTCCTTGCTGCTGCTGTGGACCTAGCTCTCAGCCTCTCCACGTACAGTCCACGTCCGATGGAACCCGTTCCTTGACCATGTTGACCACGCTGCGCCGAGAGCACTAGGGCGGTGGACGACGGCGAGGCCTAGGAAGGGGACGACACGGAGCCGGGGAAGACGCGACAGTGGATGCCCACGCGTAGAGGAGTACGAGGATTCACTGGTTCGCTGCGGTGTGAGGCTTGATACATCCATTTTGCATCATGCTTTTATATCAATATTTATTGCATTATGGGGTGTCATTACACTTTATATCTCAATATTTATGGCTATTCTCTCTTATTTTACAAGGTTTACCATGAAGAGGGGGGATGCCGGCAGCTGGAATTCTGGTTGGAAAAGGAGCAAACGTTGGAAACCTATTATGCACATCTCCAAAAGTCGTGAAACTCCACGAAACAACTTTATGAGCGAAAGAAATAGGCCAGGGGGCCCACACCGTGTCCAGGAGACAGGGGGCGCGCCCTTCCCTATAGGGAACGCCCCCTATCTTCTGGGCCCCCTGGTGGGCCTCCGGCGTCCATCTTATGCTATATCATCACTTTTACCCTGGAAAAATTCGTGGGCAAGCTTACGGGGCGAAACTCCGCCGCCATGAGGCGGAACCTTGGCGGAATCAATCTAGGGCTCTGGCGGAGCTGTTCTCCCAGGGACACTTCCCTCCGGGAGGGGGAAATCATCACCAATGTCATCACCAATGATCCTCTCATCGGGAGGGGGTCAATCTCCATCAACATCTTCACCAGCACCATCTCCTCTCAAAACCCTAGTTCATCTCTTGTATCCAATCTTGTATCAAAACCACAAATTGGTACCTGTGGGTTGCTAGTAGTGTTGCTTACTCCTTGTAGGTTATGCTAATTGGTTTACTTGGTGGAAGATCATATGTTATCCTTTATGCATATTATTACTCCTCTGATTATGAACATGAATATGCTTTGTGAGTAGTTACGTTTGTTCCCGAGGACATGGGTGAAGTCTTGCTATTAGTAGTCATGTGAATTTGGTATTCGTTCGATATTTTGATGAGATGTATGTTGTCATGTCTCTAGTGGTGTCATGTGAACCTAGACTACATGACACTTCACCATTATTTGGGCCTAGAGGAAGGCATAGGTAAGTAATAAGTAGATGATGGGTTGCTAGAGTGACAGAAGCTTAAACCCTAGTTTATGCGTTGCTTCGTTAGGGGTTGATATGGACCCATATATCTAATGCTGTGGTTAGGTTTACCTTAATACACCTTTTTGTGGTTGCGGATGCTTGCAATAGGGTTAATCATAAGTGGGATGCTTGTCCAAGTTAGGGCAGTACCCAAGTGCCGGTCCACCCACATATCAAATTATCAAAGTACTGAACGTGAATCATATGAACGTGATGAAAACTAGCTTGACGATAATTCCCAATGTGTCCTCGGGAGCTCTTTCCTCATTATTAGAATTTGTCCAGGCTTATCCTTTGCTACATAAAGGATTGGGCCACCTTGCTGCACTTTATTTACTTTATTTACTTTTTGTTCGTTACTATTTGTCCTATCACAAAACTATCTATCACCTACTATTTCTGTGCTTGTAGAGAAACCCAAACTGAAAACCACTTATCATTTCCTTCTGCTCCTCGTTGGGTTCGACACTCTTACTTATCGAAAGGACTACGATAGATCCCCTACACTTGTGGGTCATCAAGACTCTTTGCTAGCGCCGTTGCCCGGGAGTGTAGTGCTTTTGGTGAGTGGAACTTGGTAAGGAAACATTTATTTAGTGTGCTGAATTTTTTGTTACTTGTCACTATGGAAACTAATCCTTTTAGTGGCTTGTTTGGGGTATCTTCACCCCAACCGGAAGAGCAGAGAGATGCTCCTCAACCTACTGAACCTTATGAAAATATTCACTTTGAGATTCCTTTGGGTATGATCGAAAAACTGCTAGCTAATCCTTTTGCAGGAGACGGAACTTGTGGCGACCGGTTTTCCGGGTATTAATTTCCAGAAAATGGCCCTTGTGCTCACCTGCCCCAGGATTACTGTTAGCTGATGAGGCAACAACTTGATACAGAAAATCCAAGCGAAATACAAAATATGTAGTACAAGACCATTCTGGCCTGTGAGTACAACAATTTGGTTTTTAGTGGTTGATGGCGGAAGCGGTTTGTGGATCATCAGCGTCTATGGGACTCCATTTTCCACAGGAACAACTGACCAGGATAACTCCTATCTTCGCGAGGCTGCTACCACCGTTGCTTAGGTTCCAGGGCTGTCATCACGGTCGCTCCTCTCCGCACAAGAAATCTGGCCAAGACAATAGCCAGGGACAAGCCAGTGAGTACTTTGAATGTACTCGCAAACATTATGAACACGGGTATAATATAAGAACGATGTTCTGAAATATTTTATGTTCCCGACGTCAGTCACAAAAGATAATAAAAACTCTGATGCATGCAAGCAAGTTATTTATGAATATGTAATAACATATTAATAATAAAATGCACCGATCGGGTGTCTGAAGCAACGCCTCGAAAGGTTAGTAAACAAAGAGAAATGCCTCAGTCGGGCGTCTGAGCGACACCACATAAAGGGCTTATAAAATAAATAACAAGCATGCCACAGTTGGGCGTCTCAGCGACACCACATAAAGGGCTTATAAGGTAAATAAATGACAAGCATGCCACAGTCGGGCGTCTCAGCGACACCACATAAAGGGCTTATAAGGTAAATAAATGACAAGCATGCCACAGTCGGGCATCTCAGTGACACCACATAAAGGGCTTATAAGGTAAATAAATGACAAGCATGCCACAGTCGGGCGTCTTAGCGACACCACATAAAGGGCTTATAAGGTAAATAAATGACAAGTATGCCACAGTCGGGCGTCTCAGCGACACCACATAAAGGGCTTATAAATAATCACAGTGAATATCCAGGAGGTAGAACTATCCCAGGGATGTTCGAATATCCCAAAATATAACGGGTTAGTCCACAACAAAATAATAATCATAATCATCACAAGTCTCAAGTCGTGATCCCAGTTCTGGTTTAACAGTTTCTCCTCCGAAGACCGACACTTGACCCATCCCAGACTGTAATCCTTAACCATGGACACGGCTATTCGAATAGGTTTAATCTATGCAGAGGGTGTACTCTTTACCCACGAGTAACGGTTTAGTCCATCGGGACTAATTCCGTCTACGGCCTTTTAGTTGAAAACACACCTAACTTGCACACACCAGCTTAACTTACCGGTGTCTCGAATCACCCACGACACATGTCAACCAAAACTCTAAGTGGGGAGGCTACAACCTCGCGTAGCATGGGATCAAATTTATATCGCGCGCTCTAAGGGGTGGCCTCCCCTCTCGGTCTCAACCGGAAACACCCATGCCCCCGGACCAGGTGGCCTGCCTACCAGCTACAACCGATATCTTCCACCATGGCCTCTCTGTATGGTGTGTGCTAGAAAGGGGTTAACGACTTACTGAACTGTACCCTACTTGTTGTAGAGACGAGTGGTAGTACGAAACAAGTATGGGGGTTACTAGAACAAGACTCAATCTATGGTCGACTCAGGAGATTTAAGTATTCCCTGCAAGATTAGCGTAACGAGTATATTTCATCCAATAGACAGAATCACCACTCATCATACCCCTCATGCCATGCCAGACACACTCGTCTCGACGAGAAACTAGGGACAAGCTCGGGTCTACCCAAGACAGAGACTTTCCCGTTTTCCTTCCGGTAGGCACGAAAGGCATACGAGGATGATCACTATCACAAGCATGTCCATTTCCAACAGCAAGGAAATTTCAAATAAGCATTCATGCAAAGGATCACATCACCACATAAAATAACAAGTTCCACGTATTGAGGTGATGTCATAATCGTGTCAAATAATGCATGCCAAATATTATGCCAGGGTTCAGAATGCTTGCCTTCAATGTGTGGAAAGGCAGGGTGCACTGCAAAACTTTTGAAAGTTTGCTTCTCTCTCTCCAAAGTCCTATTTAAATAAAATTTGAATTAACACACAAATTTCAAAACAGCACAAAAAGTTGTTTGAATTTTTTTCAAATAAACCTTAAAATAAACTAGATTAAATTTGAGAGAGGTAGGAAAAAGAATCAATTCATTTGGAGTTATCATTAAAAAGTTATAGGCAGTCAAAGCTGTGGTCAAAATCTGTTTTAAAAAAACAGAATAAAAAGAAAAATGTTTCGAAGTGTACACGTCGAATACGTACCTGCCCTTTACGCCTTCACTTAACCCAAGTGGATCGGGCGGTGTGTCACTGACATTGGTCCCGGGGGACCCACTGGTCAGGTTTGACTAGTAGACCTCCCTCCTCTTCCTCTGCCCCGAGCGGAGGCGGGACTCCGGCGATGCTCGCCGGTGAACGGCGGCACCGTTCAGGAAACGAAGGCCATCCGCGGGCTCAGGGGATCGAGGCGGTCCCTCCGGTAGTCATTTTGGCCTCTCGGGTGGACAGAGTTGCCGGCGGCGAGCTTCGCAGCGGACGGTGGCTGTCGGGCAAAGTGGTTTTTCTCCCGCGGCGAGTCCCGATCAAAATCGAGCAGGGGGATGGATTCACTAGGGGGAGAGGGAGCTCCTGGTGAAGAGAGTGGAGAGGGGGATGCTCTGGTGGCGCCGGAATGGTCGGGGCAGTGGCGGTGGCTGCGGTTGCCGGAGATGGGGAAGAAGACCTCCCCGGGTCGATTGGCTGCCACGGGAGAACTAGGGGAGCATTCTGAGGCTGCCTATGGAACGGAACATGCTCAGAGGCTTCTTATATAGTGTAACGAGGTCGGTTTGCAGCGGTTGTGGATAAGTTCGCCGGTGAACCGCCTCTCTGTAGCGGCAGGGCGTCGTGGCGGCAACGAGAGCTAGAGGACACGCGGGAGGATGAGGCTGAGCTGTTCCAGGGGCAGGTGGCGAGCGGGAGAGGCTTGGGCGACACCGACCGTGGCAGAGACGCGCTGCGGACGCCGGCGTGCCGCCAAGGGGCTCTGTCGGCAGTGCTGCAGAGCACCAGGGCTGCTTGGCGCGATGTGGTGAGAGGGAGAGTGCGTGGTGTGGCTCTGCAGTGGGGGCAAAACCAGGGGCACGGCGTGGTCGCTTGGGCGCGACACGTGCAAAACGCACGCTCTGCTCGCGCCTAGAGCACGCACGGGACATGCTCGACAAAATGCCAGGGCATCTAAGGTTGCTAGAGAGCCACTGCAAATCCACAAGACTAGGTTAGAGACATGCAGAAGGCTACTAGACAACTTGGTTTGGGGCAAGGGAAAAGTTCACAACACAAATCCTTAAACCATGCCAGATCTGTTCATGCACACAGGGTGTTCGACAAAATGCCAGAGGCACCTAGGAAGTACTTGGGGTGGTCAAAACTTCCAGAGTGGGGTCTCTTTAGATGCAAGAGAGGGTGGTGAGGTTAGTTTGCCAAAAGAAGAAACTTGCTAGTGCAAGTTTTGCAAATCTCCAGTTCTAGACAGAAGGTAAATGGCAACATTACATGAACCAAAATTGTCCCAAAGGGTGCATGCTCCTGGACTTAGGGGTTTTGCAGGGTTGACTAGAAGCAGGAGAAAGCACAAGGTCACTAGAGCAAAAATAAATAGGGTTGCAGTAGAAAACACAAGGCTGGACCAGAATGAAAAAGAGGTTGATACACTCAATTTTTCCAAAGAACATCACTAGGTTTTTGCATAAAGTTGGATGGCATGCTACCACTGACATCCCAAAATTTTGGTAGAAGTTTTAAAGAAATATTTAAATAGGTTGTAGTGCAAAATTGTCCTCTGGACCAGATTTGAAAACTTAGTGTAGAACTCAAAATATCCAAGGAATGAAATATGTTTTTGCATAAAAGTGTTTTAAAAACATCACATGACATCTCCAATTTTTGGTGGAATTTTTGAATGAATTTATCAAAGGGTTGCAGTGCAGAAGAGGCCCTGAAGCTAAAAAAATCATTTTTACAGAAATAAGGCATCAGGGAAAAATAATTATGCAAATAATCCCACTGATAAAAGAATTGTTTTATTTGAGAGGGCAAATGAGTCCAATAAAATTGGGAAGTTTTTCACTTGAGGTAAAACTCCATAAAAATAAAGGGAAGAAAGGTTCTGAAATCAAAAGAAAATCCAGAAAACAGAAGTTTAAGTTTCCTGGCAAAATTTTAATTAATAAAACAAGGTCAAATTTTTTTGGGGTGTCACAAAACTTTGCATCCCGACTTACACCTTATCTTTGTGGATTATTTAAGCTTGCAGGTATCCACGATGATGTTGTCAAAAGGAAGGTCTTCCCTTTATCTTTGAAGGGAGATTAAATGACATGGTATAGGCTATGTGATGATACGAGATTTTGGAATTATAAGCGACTGAAGTTGGAATTTCACCAGAAGTTCTACCCTATGCATCTTGTTCATCGTGATCGTAATTACATATATAATTTCTGGCCACGCGAAGGAGAAAGCATCGCTCAAGCTTGGGGGAGGCTTAAATCCATGTTATATTCATGCCCCAATCATGAGCTCTCTCGGGAAATGATTATTCAGAATTTTTATGCTCGGCTTTCTCTTGATAATCGCAACCTGCTCGATACTTCCTATGCTGGTTCCTATATGCTGAAGACTATTGATTTCAAATGGGACTTATTGGAAAGAATTAAACGCAACTCTGAAGATTGGGGTTCCGACGATGGTAAGGAGTCAGGTATGACACCTAAGTTCAATTGTGTTAAATCTTTTATGGATACCGATGCTTTCCGTGGATTTAGCCCTAAGTATGGACTTGACTCTGAGATAGTAGCTACTTTTTGTGAAACTTTTGCTACTCACGTTGATCTCCCAAAGGAGAAGTGGTTTAAATATAATCCTCCTATTGAAGTGAAAGTAGTTGCACCTATTACAGTCCAAGAAAAGACTATTACATATAGTGATCCTATTATTCCTACTGCTTATGTCAGAAAACCCCATTTTCCTGTTAGGATAAAAGATCATGTTAAAGCTTCGACTGTTGTTCGTAAGAGTAATACTAGGACTTATACACCTCCTGAGCAAATTAATGTTGAACCTGGTATTGCTATGATTAAAGATCTCTTGGATGAAGACTTAGATGGGCATGTTATCTCTTTCGTGGGTGAAACTGCTAATATTAATCGACCCGATACTAAGACCCGGAGACCTGTTGTAGGCATGTCTGTTATTTCTGTTAAAATAGGAGATCATTGTTATCATGGCTTTATGTGATATGGGTGCTAGTGCTAATGCGATACCTTATGATCTTTATAAAGAAATTATGCACGATATTGCACCTGTTGAATTAGAAGACATTGATGTTCCTATTAAGCTTGCTAATAGGGACACCATCAAACCTATAGGGATTGTTAGAGATGTTGAAGTCTTGTGTGGAAAGATTAAATACCCTGCTGATTTCCTTGTTCTTGCTTCCCCACAAGATAATTTTTGTCCCATTATTTTTGGTAGACCTTTCTTGAATACTGCTAGTGCTAAGATTAATTGTGAAAAAAATATTGTCACTGTTGGCATAGATGGTATGTCTCATGAGTTTAATTTTGCTAAGTTTATAGACAACCTTGTGAAAGGGAACCACCTAGTAAGGATGAAATTATTGGTCTTGCTTCCATTGCTGTTCCCCCAACTAATCCGTTAGAACAATATTTGTTAGACCATGAAAATGATATCTTTATGAAGGAAAGGAAAGAAATAGACGAAGTGTTCCTTAAACAAAGAACCTATGCTAAAACATAACCTTCCCGTTGAAATTCTTGGGGATCCCCCTCCACCCAAGGGTGATCCCGTGTTCAAACTCAAACCCTTACCTGATAATCTCAAGTATGCTTATCTTGATGAAAAAGAAATATATCCCGTTATTATTAGTGCTAACCTTTCAGAGAAAGAAGAAGAAAGATTATTGAAAACTCTGAAGAAGCACTGAGCTGCTATTGGATATACTCTGGATGATCTTAAGGGAATTAGTCCCACATTATGTCAACACAAAATTTCAGTGGGGAAAGATGCCAACCCAGTTAGAGATCCTCAAAGACGATTAAATCCCAAAATGAAGGAAGTGGTAAGAAAGGAGATTCCAAAACTCCTTGAGGCAGGTATTATTTATCCCGTTGCTGATAGTGAATGGGTAAGCCCTGTCCATTGTGTCCCTAAAAAGGGAGGTATTACCGTTGTTCCTAATGATAAAGATGAATTGATCCCGCAAAGAATTATTACAGGCTATAGGATGGTAATTGATTTTCGTAAGTTAAATAAAGCTACTAAGAAAGATCATTACCCTTTACCTTTTATTGATCAAATGTAGAAAGGTTATCCAAACACACATATTTTTGCTTTCTTGATGGTTATTCTGGCTTCTCTCAAATACCTGTGTCCGCACAGGATCAATCTAAAACTACTTTTACTTGCCCTTTTGGTACTTTTGCTTATAGACGTATGCCTTTTGGTTCATGTAATGCACCTGCTACCTTTCAAAGATGCATGATGGCTATATTTTCTGATTTTTGTGAAAAGATTTGTGAGGTATTCATGGATGACTTATCCTTCTATGGATCCTCTTTTGATGATTGTTTGAGCAACCTTGATCGAGTTTTGCAGAGATGCGAAGACACTAGTCTCGTCCTGAATTGGGAAAAGTGTCACTTTATGGTTAATGAAGGCATTGTCTTGGGGCACAAGATCTCCGAGAGAGGTATTGAAGTTGATAAAGCCAAAGTTGATGCTATTAAAAAAATGCCATGTCCCAAGGACATAAAAGGTATAAGAAGTTTTCTTGGTCATGCCGGCTTTTATAGGTGGTTTATTAAGGACTTTTCTAAAATCTCTAGGCCTCTGACTAATTTATTCCAAAAAGATATTCCTTTTGTCTTTGATGATGATTGTGTAGAAGCATTTGAAACACTTAAGAAAGCTTTGATCACTGCACCTATTGTTCAGCTACCTGATTGGAATTTACCTTTTGAAATTATGTGCGATGCTAGCGATTATGATGTAGGTGCTGTTTTAGGGCAAAGAGTCGGTAAGAAATTGAATGTTATCTAGTATGCTAGTAAGACTCTTGATACTGCCCAGAGAAATTATGCTACTACTGAAAAAGAATTCTTAGCAGTTGTGTTTGCATGTGATAAGTTTAGACCTTATATTGTTGATTCCAAAGTTATTATTCATACTGATCATGCTGCCATTAAATATCTCATGAAAAAGAAAGATGCTAAGCCTAGACTCATTAGATGGGTTCTCTTGCTCCAAGAATTTGACTTGCATATTATTGATAGAAAGGGAGCTGAGAACCCCGTTGCAGACAACTTGTCTAGGTTAGAGAATGTTCTTGATGACCCACTGCCTATTAATGATAGTTTTCCTGATAAACAATTAGCGATTTTCAATGCTTCTCGTACTGCTCCCTGGTATGCTGATTATGCTAATTACATTGTTGCTAAATATATACCGCCTAGTTTCACATACGAGCAAAAGAAAATGTTCTTCTATGATTTAAGACATTACTTCTGGGATGATCCACACCTTTATAAAGGAGTAGATGGTATTATTAGACATTGTGTGCCTGAGCATGAACAGGAACAAATCATACGCAAGTGTCACTCTGAATCTTATGGAGGACACCACGCGGGAGATAGAACTGCACACAAGGTACTACAATCTGGTTTTTATTGGCCTACTCTCTTCAAAGATGCTCGTAAGTTTGTCTTATCTTGTGATGAATGTCAAAGAATAGGTAACATTAGTAGACGTCAAGAAATGCCTATGAATTATTCTCTTGTTATTTAACCATTTGATGTTTGGGGCTTTGATTATATGGGACCTTTTCCTGCCTCAAATGGTTATACACATATTTTAGTTGATGTTGATTACGTTACTAAGTGGGTAGAAGCTATTCCAACTAGTAGTGCTGATCATAACACTTCTATTAAAATGCTTAAAGAAGTTATTTTTCCGAGGTTTGGAGTCCCTAGATATCTTATGACTGATGGTGGTTCACACTTTATTCATGGTGCTTTCCGTAAGATGCTTGCTAAGTATGATGTCAATCATAGAATCACATCTCCTTATCACCCGCAGTCTAGTGGTCAAGTAGAATTGAGCAATAAAGAGCTCAAATTAATTTTGCAAAAGACTGTGAATAGATCTAGAAAGAATTGGTCCAAAAAACTTGATGATGCATTATGGGCCTATAGAACTGCATACAAAAATCCTATGGGTATGTCTCCATATAAGATGGTTTATGGAAAAGCATGTCATTTACCTCTTGAATTTGAACACAAAGCATATTGGGCTATTAAAGAGCTCAATTATGACTTCAAACTTGCCGGCGAGAAGAGGTTGTTTGATATTAGCTCACTTGATGAATGGAGAACCCAAGCATATGAGAATGCCAAGCTTTTCAAAGAAAAATTCAAACACTGGCATGATAAGAGGATACAAAAGCGTTTGTTTAACATAGGAGATTATGTGTTATTATTCAACTCTCGTTTAAGATTTTTTGCAGAAAAACTTCTCTCAAAATGGGAAGGTCCCTACGTTATCGAGGAGGTCTATCATTCCGGTGCTATAAAAATTAACAAATTTGAAGGCACAAATCCGAGGGTGGTTAACGGTCAAAGAATCAAGCATTATATTTTAGGTAATCCTATCAATGTTGAAACTAATATTATTGAAACCATAACCCCGAGGAATACATAAGAGACACTTTCCAGAATGTTCCAGACTCCAAAAAGGCATAGGTACGTGGTACGGTAAGTATACCGACTCCAAAACAACTCTATTGGCATTTTTTATCAGTTTTGGATTATTTAAGAATTTTAGGAAGAAAGAAGTAGTCCGAAAGGGACACAAGGCTCCCACGAGAGAGGAGGGCGCGTCCTCACCCCTGTAGGGCGCGCCCCCTATCTCATGGGCACCTCGTGTGCCTCCCGGACTCCGTTTTCTTGCATGTTACGTATTTTGGTCGGTAAAAATTCATTATATATACTCCCGAAGGTTTTGACCACAGTATCACGCAAATATCCTCTGTTTTCGTTTCGAGCTGTTCCTGTTGCAGATTTGGAACGAGATGTCGTCCCAAGATTCGGAAGGAGAAAGCTACATGGCCGATTTTATTGCAAATCCAAAAGTATATGGGGATGTGGAACATTATGGCTGGACCACAGAAGAAGAAGAAGACTATGATCCAAAGAGGAAGGAGGAGACAAGCTCCGATGAAGAGGACGATCCACTACCTCAACCTGGTGATATGCATGTGGAGTTCAAAAAGTCAAGCCTCCCTAAGGTCCAATCTATCCCACCATGTTTTTTGCAGGACAGCAAGGCAGCACTATGCAAAAAGATGATGAAACTTGAGCTCGAGAATGAAGATCCGAGGGAGGAAAATTTTAGCCTCAAACATAAGCTAGAGAAGAAAAATGCAACAATTCCCACTTCACCACCTCCGAAGAAATAATTACATGGGTATGGGCACTCCCCTTGGCAATCGCCAAGCTTGGGGGAGGTTCCCCGATATCGTATCACCATCACACTCCTATCTTTACCGCTTTATTTAGTTCGATCCTTTTAGTAGTATCTTGATCTAGTAGATTGAAGTTTTGATATCAAGTAGTTTTGAGTTTTGCATTGTGATCTCTTTATGTAAGCGAGTCCGTGTGCTATCTATAATAAAAATTAGTGTTGAGTCAAGGGCTTTGCTATGTTGCTATGGTCTTGAGAAAGTAGAAAGAACAAAAGAGTTCATATTGATCTTATGGATAGTGATAACTTCACACATAGAAAGTATGAGGTATAAAAATTGTTGAGAGTTGATGAACGTAGCCTTGGTCATCGTTGCAATTAATAGGAAGTGATAAGGAAAGAGGCGTTCACATATAGATATATTATCTTGGACATCTTTTATGATTGTGAAGCACTCATTAAGTATGACATGCTAAAAGAGTTGATGTTGGACAAGGAAGACAACGTAATGGTTTATGTTTCCCGACATCTCAGTTAAAGTATATTGTCATTGACCTTCCAAACATGTTGAGCTTGCCTTTCCCACTCTTGCTAGCCAAAATTCCTTGCACCAAGTAGAGATACTACTTGTGCTTCCAAATATCCTCAAACCCAGTTTTGCCATGAGAGTCCACCATACCTACCTATGGATTGAGTAAGATCCTTCAAGTAAGTTGTCATCGGTGCAAGCAATAAAAATTGCTCTCTAAATATGTATGACTTATTAGTGCAGAGAAAATAAGCTTTGTACGAACTTGTTGTGGAAGTAATAAAAGCGACGGATTGCATAATAAAGGTCCACATACAAGGGGCAATATAAAGTGACGTTCTTTTGCATTAAGATTTCGTGCATCAACCCTAAACATGCATGACAACCACTGCTTCCCTCTACGAAGGGCCTATCTTTTATTTTATGTTTTTCTTTATGCTTGAGTCAAGGTGATCCTCACCTTTCCACTTTTTCATTTTATCCTTTGGCAAGCTCCTCGTGTTTGAAAGATCATGATACATATATCAAATTGGATGTAAGTTGGCATAGGCTATTATTGTTGACATCACCTAAAGGTGAATACGTTGGGAGGCAACACAATAAGCCCCTATCTTTCTCAGTGTCTGGCTGAAACTCTATAACCACAAGTATTGCGTGAGTGTTAGCAATTATGGGAGACTACGAGATAGTTGAGTATGTGAGCTTGTTGAAAAGCTCTATTATTGACTCTTTCTGATGTTACGATAAATTGCAGTTGCTTCAATGACTGAGATTATAGTTTGTTAGTTCCCAATGAAGTTTATGAACCATACTTGACATTGTGAATTGCTTATTACTTGAGCATAAGAAATCATATGACAAAATCTATATATGTTGTTGTTATTAGAATGTTCATGATGCCCTCATGTCCGTATTTTATTTTTATCGACACCTCTATCTCTAAACATGTGGACATATTTTTCGATTTCGGTTTCCGCTTGAGGACAAGCGAGGTCTAAGCTTGGGGGAGTTGATACGTCCATTTTGCATCATGCTTTTATATCAATATTTATTGCATTATGGGGTGTCATTACACTTTATATCTCAATATTTATGGCTATTCTCTCTTATTTTACAAGGTTTACCATGAAGAGGGGGGATGCCGGCAGCAGGAATTCTGGCTAGAAAAGGAGCAAATGTTGGAAACCTATTCTGCACAACTCCAAAAGTCCTGAAACTCCACGAAACCACTTTTTGGATTTATTAAGAATTTATGAGCGACAGAAATAGGCCAGGGGGCCCACACCCTGTCCAGGAGACAGGGGGCGCCCCCCCTATAGGGCGCGCCCCCTATCTCCTGGGCCCCCTGGTGGGCCTCCGGCGTCCATCTTCTGCTATATCATCACTTTTACCCTGGAAAAATTCATGGGCAAGCTTACGAGATGAAACTTCACCGCCACGAGGCGAAACCTTGGCAGAATCAATCTAGGGCTCTGGTGGAGCTATTCTGCCAGGGACAGTTCCTTTTGGGAGGGGGAAATCATCACCAACGTCATCACCAATGATCCTCTCATCGGGAGGGGGTCAATCTCCATCAACATCTTCACCAGCACCATCTCCTGTCAAAATCCTAGTTCATCTCTTGTATCCAATCTTGTATCAAAACCACAAATTGGTACCTGTGGGTTGCTAGTAGTGTTGATTACTCCTTGTAGTTGATGCTAATTGGTTTACTTGGTGGAAGATCATATGTTCAGATCCTTTATGCATATTATTACTCCTCTGATTATGAACATGAATATGCTTTGTGAGTAGTTACGTTTGTTCCTGAGGACATGGGTGAAGTCTTGCTATTAGTAGTCATGTGAATTTGGTATTCGTTCGATATTTTGATGAGATGTATGTTGTCTTTTCTCTAGTGGTGTCATGTGAACGTCGACTACATGACACTTCACCATTATTTGGGCCTAGAGGAAGGCATAGGGAAGTAATAAGTAGATGATGGGTTGCTAGAGTGACAGAAGCTTAAACCCTAGTTTATGCGTTGCTTCGTTAGGGGTTGATATGGACCCATATGTCCAATGTTGTGGTTAGGTTTACCTTAATACTCCTTTTTGTAGTTGCGGATGCTTGCAATAGGGGTTAATCATAAGTGGGATGCTTGTCCAAGTTAGGGCAGTACCCAAGTGCCGGTCCACCCACATATCAAATTATCAAAGTACTGAACACGAATCATATGAACGTGATGAAAACTAGCTTAACGATAATTCCCAATGTGTCCTCGGGAGCTCTTTCCTCATTATTAGAATTTGTCCAGGCTTATCCTTTGCTACATAAAGGATTGGGCCACCTTGCTGCACTTTATTTACTTTTTGCTTGTTACTATTTGTCCTATCACAAAACTATCTATCACCTACTATTTCAGTGCTTGCAGAGAAAACCTTACTGAAAACCGCTTATCATTTCCTTCTGCTCCTCATTGGGTTCGACACTCTTACTTATCGAAAGGACTACGATAGATCCCCTACACTTGTGGGTCATCAAGGCTGCCGTCGCCTCAGAATAACAGGGGGTGTGGGTGAGTAGAGGGATGGCCTGGCCAGCGGTGGGAGTAGTAGGGGGCGGTGAGGCCTCCACCGCATCGCAGCCGGCCATGGGAGGCAGGAGCACGAGGCACGACCGGCGCTGGTTTGGGCAGTTGGAGCAAGAAGACCAGAGGTTGAAGAAGCACTACGACCGTTGGATGGACATCATACAATCACTGGAGCTAGAATCGTGCATATTGACTAAGTTGACAAAGCCCTCTGTCCCCGTCAACTTAGTAGGCCCACAAGTTAGCCTACCACTATACTGGGTCCCAGCTAACGGGGGGAGTATTCATTTTTTTTGTGCGTAATAAGGAGGCACTTCCTTGCGTGCAAAGATATAGCTAGTGGGTCCGAGCTGTCACCGGCAGTAATGTTTTTTTCACGAAATACAGAGGCCCTTTCGGTGGGTCCCCAATGTCAGGTGGAGGAATCATTATTTTGCGTGTAATAAGCAGGGATTTCCTTGCGTGCGGCCGTGGACCTAGCTGTCAGCCTCTCCACGTACAGTCCACTTCAGATGCATGTCGGTTGTTAACCATGTTGACCAGGCCGCGCCGAGAGCACCAGGGCGGTGGACGATGGCGAGGCCTAGGAAGGGAACAACACGGAGGCAGGGAAGACTCGGCGGTTCGTCTGCCCTCACCGGAGAATAACAGCAGGTGTGGGTGAGGGATGGATAGGCCAGCGATGGGAGTATGGTGGGGCGATGAGGCCTGCGCGGAAGCACAACCGACTGTGGGGAGGAGGGAGCAGGCAGTCCCACCGGCGCTTGTTTGAGCGGCTGGAGCAGGAAGAGAGATTGAAGAAGCACGACGGCCGTTGGATGGACATCGTACAGTCGCTAGAGATAGAATCGTTCATATTGACTACGTTGACAAAGCCCTCCGTCCCCGTCAACTTAGTAGGCCCACAAGTCAGCCTCCCACCATGGTGGGTCCCAGCTAGCACGGGGAGTATTCATTTTTCTGTGCGTAATAAGGAGGCACTTCCGGTGGGTCCGAGCTGACAGCGGGGGAGGGGGGGGAACATTTTTTCGCGAAATACGGTGGTCCGTCCGATGGGTCCCAGCAGTCAGGGGCAAACGTTTTTTTCATGAAATACGGTGGCCCGTCCGGTGGGTCCCAGCAGTCAGGGGGGAAACATTTTTTCCGCGAAATACTGGTGGCCCATCCAGTGGGTCCCTGCTGTCAGGTGGAGGAATAATTATTTTGCGCGTAATAAGGAGGCACTTCCTTGCGGCTGCCGTGGACCCAGCTGTCAGCCTCTCCACGTACAGTACTCTTCCGATGGAAGTTGGTCGTTGACCACATTGACCACGCTGCACCGAGAGCACCACGGCGGTGGACAACGGCGAGGCCTAGGAAGGGGACGACGTGGAGCCGGGGAAGACGCGGCAGTGGATGCCCACACGGAGAGGAGTACGAGGGTTCACTGGTTCGGCTGCGGTGTGAGGCTATCGTTGCTGCAGAATAACAGGGGGAGTGGGTGAGTGGAGGGTGGCCTGGCCAGCGGTGGGAGTAGTATGGGGACGATGAGGCCTCCGCGGCAGCACAGCCGGCCACATGAGGCAGGAGCATGCGGCACGACCGGTGCTGCTTTGGGCGGCTGGGGCAAGAAGACCAGAGGTTGAAGAAGCACCACTGCCGTTCGATGGACATCATTGACCACGCCGCACCGAGAGCACCAGGGCAGTGGACGACGGCGAGCCCTACGAAGGGAACGACACGGAGCCGGGGAAGACACGGCAGTGGCTGCCCACACGGTGGAGAGTACGAGGGTTGACTGGTTCGGCTGTCGTCGCTGGAAAATAATAGGAGGTGTGGGTGAGTAGAGGGATAGACTGGCCAGGGATGTGAGTATGATGGGGCCGTGAGGCCTGCCCGGCAGCAGTGCCGACCACGGGAGGCGGGAGCAGGTGGTTCCGACGGCGCTAGTTTGGGCGGCTGGGGCGGGAAGATCAGAGACTGAAGAAGCACGATTGCCGTTAGATTGACATCTAACGGTCTGACGCTGGTAGAGTCGATTGTTGACTAAGTTTCTTTTTTGAGAAACCTTGTGTACACGTGAACTTAGTAGGCCCACAAGTCAGCCTCCAAATATGTGGCAGACAACATAAAGCCCATTTGCTATTTTTTATAATTTGCAGCCCATTTGCTAATTCTTAAGTAATTTATTACAGCCCATTTTCTGCCGAGGACCACGGTCAAAAAGTTCAACCTTATTTTGCATATTTCGGTGGAGTCCGAACTGTTGTAATCCCGAAATGATAAACATTTTTTTAAGAACTTATTGATTTGCCAAAAAAATCATTTTGTTTTTGTAAGCAAATAAGACGTGGGACAATTGAGTCGGTTTAAGGGAAAACCAGTGGTAAAAAATCAGCGCTGGGTGGGAAAAAACAACAAAAATAAGGATGTAAATATGAAAAGTGAATTTTATGTGTTTTCAGTATAATGATACATGTATATGAACTAGTAGAACTATAGGTAGAGATTAGAAAACGGATGTAGGACATGTGTTTCAAGAGGAAAATAGAACTAGGGTGTGTGTTTGATTCAGTAAAAAAACTGCCTACGGATATTGTAAGACAAAATATAACTTACGCTGGTGGGCCAGAGGCCAGTAGATACCTACTGGATCTTTGTGCCCTGTTGTCGTCATGGGCTGGGCCTGTAAAAACAAAACTAACCCTGGGCAGTCTACAACCCAGTTGAAACTTGCTCGACCTGAAAAAACAATATACGTGCTCAATAAATGAGAGAATTCTGCAAGTACAGACTGATAACTGGGATGCAATACGGATACTGTTTTTTTATCGTGATAATAAGTGCATGCACTTGTTTCGAAAAAATTGGAGAACTGGGAATTCGAATGGCGGGTGCTTATGCTACGCATCAAATAAAAATCAGGTGCCTGAAAATTCGTTTCGAAACAAATGATTCAGCTTTATATCCATGTCAACCCTCGGCATGATGGTTGGAAGCAAATGCAAGTTCATACCAAAAGATCGTTAACAACAATACCAACTTGCTGACTACAAGGTAGTACAACTACCAATACCAAACTAACTTATAATATTTTTACTCCTGGCCCTAGTGTTCGTCTGGTAGAAAATCTTGCAGAGGACCAGCTCCCACTCCTTCTCTTGCTCTAGGTCCCCGAGGTGGTACTGGTGCATCACCCAGTTGGTCCTCTGCTAGTCAAAGTTCTTGTTGGTGTCCAGCACCAGAACCTTTTTTGCTGCCTGTCTGCCGGCCGTTGACCATCACCGGCAAGGTATTGCCGGTCTTGTGCCACATCCCGTGCATGCCGCACTCCGACTGTATCTTGTGACGCATCCACGTGCCCCTTTTGAACGCCCTGGAATTGCGCTGAAAGAAATGCTTCCTTAGGCCACTCAGTGTGATACCTGTAGTATTGTGGAATACAGGTTTTAGTGTACCTAGTTGTCATTTGGCATATTGTAATTGGCATGTTGCAGTCACTTGTTTCACTTTTTATTAACTGTCAAAGTGTAATTGCTTCACCAGGTCTGCGTCTAAAAAGAAAAATAGAGCTATAAACAAAGGAATATGTTTGTGCAAGTAGACGGCCGATCGGTGTCTTACCTGGAAGTTTCTCAGGTTGGGTGTAGCGTATGCCATGCTCGCTGTCGATGGTTGGTATGAACAAATCGATGAGAGACTGAAATCTTGCGCCGTCAGCACTCACTTTGGCCTCAAGGTGCTCGACCAGCTCCTGATCCGTGGGATCAAACTCGACGCCAGCCGGCAGCACTGGCCAATCCTTCTTCGACTTGCATCGGTAATTCCAGTTATATGGTACTCAATGTATGATCAATCGACTATTTTAAGTGAATGATGAAAGATTTCGACAGATAAGTGGTACTCCAAATCTGAAGTCTAGAATACCCGAACACGCCGCCGGGATTCTTGTGTCACCTCACGCGCAGCGTGTTGTCACGTCAATTCAATGTGTTGACATGATGAATAATTTGACCGACGTATACTAGTACTGCTACTGTACTACTTACTAGTCGTATTTAGTGTCACAATTTATACATAGGTTTAACTAACAAGTACGCACTTGAATCCTAACTGATATATATATATATATATATATATATATATATATATATATATATATATATATATATGGCTTCTGCATAGCATCTCCATCATCATTATCAGTACATCCTACGCAGGTGAGTTAGGATGCACTTGATCCCAGGAAGGTATCTATCCTTCAAACCAGAGGAGTGCTTCAAACTAACAACAGTACATAATATCCAACAAAAGAGGGTCGTGCTACAGCAGCAGAATACATGGCTCAGTCTAGATATAAGCACAAATCAAGTTGTGTATATTTGCTGTTGGCATGAACCACATCGCCACATGTCGGGTTTGCAAAAGCCATCAATCGCATGGAAGCTTGATGCCTTTCACACACTGAAGATTATCTGGCAACAAGCTATGTCGACGAATCTTTGGATATGGTGATTCATGAAACCCATGGTATGATGTGTAAACACATCCCCCCCTCGCGAATGGAAGTTGCATAGCACAGTAATCATTGCCGGTGATATGATCGATGATTGGTTGGATGATCCGATAATTGAGCCCGAGGAACAAGGAGTGGTTGCCAAGGCTGTAACCCTGCCTCCAGTTGAATACGCCTGGCCCAACGAAGCTGGGATCTTTCTCGAACACGAAGCAGCCATAGCCATCAATGTCACGAATGCCCCATGCATTGTACTGCATGTGGTTTGATGTAATGGTTTGATCAATTTGGTACGTGCGAATGAGCGTCAAATGACCGCCGTCAGCTAAACGAGCGATAAACCACCACCCATCGGCTGGTATGATTCCAGGTCCTGGAATCATGAAGGCCAGCGCATTTGTGTCTGCTGCAACAATTCAAATTGGAGACCAAAAGGACAAACATAAACAATCATGTTCAGAGTATGTGTGGAATTAACACTATTATAACAGTGACACATATCATAGACAGAGAATTGCAATGCCGTGGTCATAATCATACCCCAAGTTTAAAAAATAAGCCACTGGCTTTCATATTCTAGCAATATGTCATGGTTCAAACATCATGTAACAATGAGAGGAAAACAGCTATGACAATGCCTACTCATATTCTACCATAGTACTTACTACTACTGTTCTCATATCAACTCTAAGCAATAACATGCGTTGTTATAAAAATCTTGTAAACGAGAGTAACATATAGCAATCATGATGTTATGCTCAGAATATGTATTCTAACAATCATTAGATGCCAATTGTTCTCATATCAACTCTAAAAATAACATGTGTGGTCATAAAAGTCTAGGAAATGAGAGGAACATATAGCAATGATGTGGTTGTAGACATGCTATGCATTCTAAATTTGTAACAAATGAACATGCAGTCGTATTCATAAGGTAAAGATGAGATGAGATAGAACAGTTACACAACGATAGATTCCACCAGTATAGGCAGCCAATCTGTGCATCGACCACGTAAACGATGCCATCATGCACTATAGCATCAGACAGAAATGTTGCCTCAACAGGATTGATGATGAGCCATAACCATGTATGGCCACCGGATTCCAGATAGACTAATCCCATGTTGAACAAGGCAATGAGCTTGTAATCCATGTAGTCTTCTGATGGTGTGGGCACTTTACAGATTACAACTTTCTGCAAACAGAGGTCGAGCCAAAAGCTTGACACGTCTCGTGCGTAGTAGGCAGGAGTGTCCGGCGGGCCGCGAGGCTAGATGGCGGTGGTATCCAACGATGGAAGGGTGATCTCTCGCTGGGTGTAGATATCCACGAGACACCACAGATTACCTGTGTGGTGGATGAGGACGATCCAGTTGGCCTTCATGGACGCCCAGTAGTGGCCGCGCATGAAGGACATGTGGGCGGGTAGTGGTAGCATGTCGAGGGGCACCACGGCAACCTCCGTAGGATCGTCAAGTCAGTGTCTGGGCCACCTGCGAGGATCGGGCATCAGCAAGCAGGGTGTCTTGAAAAGAGTCGGTCGGTTGCAGACGAGTAGACGGTACAAGGACACCGAGCATGCAGCCAGACGGACGGTGCTGAGTAGGTCCATACGACTATAGATCTGCTCCAAGAGAACATCGGGGAGGGAATTCCAATCGCGGCTCTACGTGTCAGTCGGTTCTGCCATTGGAGTTTTCGGTGCCTGCGAGCCAGTGGGGAAGTGGATTCGGACGGGCGAGCGAAGAAGCTTCTCCTCATGTGGCCGAGCAGTGAGCGGGGGGATATGGTACGCGTGAGCTACCAAGGAAGGTGGCGCGGGCGGGTGAGGAGTGAGCGGGGGTAAATGGTGTGCGGCCAACGATGGGGAAGAGAGGAGGAAGAAGAGTGGAAGACGGGGAAGAAAGTGCATTAAATCTCAATTCTACTAGTACTACTACCAGGATATACCATCCTTCGGAGTGTAAATAGTTACACCGATGACATGTGGGTCTACCACAAGAGGGCCCATATGTCAGTTAATGGAGGACAGAGGTGCGTAGGCATATTTGCGGAAGCATGCTCTACTGGCAAACATGATGGTAGTACTGGGTAAGGCTGATTTAGTAACACCAACACGCTGGTTCAGCTTATTAATTACGTGTCCCATCTGCTGCAGCGTGTATTGTCACTTCACTATGAAGACTAGTTGAATAGTTCCCTCTGACCGAGATGGGGAATAATGGATCGCGAGGACTTCCTTTCTACAGTATCCCTATGCCTCTACGCTCACTTCACTCATTTTGCTCCGTACCTAGTCACTTGTTGAAATCTGTAGAAAGACAAATACTCCGTATTTGGGAACAGAGGGAGGCTTTTACTCCGTACTATTTGGGAACAGAGGGAGTATCACCATATGGAGGGAACAGAGGAAGCTTGAAATATGAACATGTTAATGGGAGGGAGTAAGCCCCATGCATGCATGCATGCAACATGCAACACTCACACGTCCACATGGACGCACACAACACTCACGCACCCATGCGGCACACAGCACACGACACAGCAGACACACTCACGCTCAAGTGCTCAACCTACTCCATACGTCCGTGAAAGACTGTACATTTACAGATTTACACATTGACTAGGGCATAATTAACGCCCAAAAGTAGCAGACTTATGTGTGCATGCGACCATTGAGATAAGAAGATTAAATGAAGGCCGTTGCATGCTGTAATTAAGGATAGACATGTAGCCTATACCTACAACACAAGTTGGTGCATTAGTCAATCAAGATTAAAGGCTAAATGCATTGGAAGTGTAGATGTACATCATGTACTACACTCTTTGTTTTATAGCCGATGTACACTCTTTGTTGGAAGACCGAGGGAGGACACGCGCATGCACTCACATACACAGCCAGGGCGGTTCGCGCGCAAGGGTTGGACTTGTGTCGCGCCTGCGTAAAGTTTTGTTTAACTGATTTCTTTGCTCTGCCAACTGACAGGTGGGACCCAGAAACCAGGTGACAATTTAACCAGTCAACAAAGTGCCACGTCGACTATGTGGCCGGTCAATAGGGTGCAATACGGTGCTCTACGATGAGCTAGTGATCGTATAATCGCGGCAAAACTATATATAGTGACTGTAAAGAGCGTATTGTTACATACGTTGACCGCGAGTGTATTTTTCTCGTTTCAAATTAAGCCATATTAATCGGAAAGGACGCAGTAAGGATTACTACTAGTACTAGTACTGCTTTGATGTGTCCCGTCAACTCGTCGAATGAGGAGAAGCTTTCTTACTACACCTCTCCCTCGCCCACGCGCGCGGTGGTTCATAGGACGAGGAGAGGGTTTTGACTACAGTGCCCTCTCCCTCTGTCGGTGCCAAAACCGGCGGATCTCGGGTAGGGGGTCCCGATCTGTGCGTCTAAGGCTAATGGTAATAGGAGGCAAGGGACGTGATGTTTTACCCAGGTTCGGGCCCTCTCGATGGAGGTAAAACCCTACTTCCTGCTTGATTGATCTTGATGATATGAGTATTACAAGAGTTGATCTACCACGAGATCGTAGAGGCTAAACCCTAGGAGCTAGCCTATGATGATTATGACTGTTATGATCGTCCCTATACGGACCAAACCCTCTGGTTCATATAGACACCGGAGGGGGCTAGGGTTTACACAGAGTCGGTTACAAAGAAGGAAATCTAATATCTGGATCGCCAAGCTTGTATTCCACGCAAAGGAGAGTCCCATCCGGACACGGGATGAAGTCTTGAGTCTTGCATCTTCATGGTCCAATAGTCCGGCCAAAGTATATAGTCCGGCTATCCGGATACCCCCTAATCCAGGACTCCCTCAGTAGCCCCTGAACTATGCTTCAATGACGATGAGTCCTGCGCGCAGTTTATCTTCGGCATTGCAAGGCGGGTTCCATCTCCGAATACGCCAAAGCTCCTGTTGTAATGAACAGTATCCGGCTTCCCATCAATGTTATCCTCCTCGGCTTCTGTGCTTCAATAATGGCCATCTCCACGTGTCGAGCGAATACGAGGAGATGAGGCATTTTGGCATTTGCCACCCCGGCCCTGCAGGCAAACC
Source organism: Triticum aestivum (assembly GCF_018294505.1). Classification (NCBI taxonomy): domain Eukaryota; kingdom Viridiplantae; phylum Streptophyta; class Magnoliopsida; order Poales; family Poaceae; genus Triticum; species Triticum aestivum. The sequence goes on along the minus strand of NC_057813.1, from coordinate 460,925,815 downwards.
ATCTATTTGAAGGGACGGGGATCCTCAGATCCAAACCTCACCTTCTTCCCTTGAGCAAGCATCCAACAGAGCGCTCCAGAAAAAACCATTCCAACATGGCCGGTCGCCGCAGCTCTTCTTCTTGTTCTCTTCGCTCCAAGCCAGGTGACTGGGAAGAGTGTTCAGTTCCCCAAAGCCGTTTGATAGAGTCGCAGACCCAAGGGTTTCTTCCACCGACGTTCATGGTCCCCGTCCGAGCTGGACTAGCCACCTATAATGGCGGGGAGCAAGCGGAGAGATCTCCTAATCCATCCCCGGGGGAGCAAATATGCTTCATCCCGCATCTGCTAAGAGGCATCGAGTTTCCAATCCACCCATTCCTTCCCGGGCTCCTGGAGTTCTATGGCCTCCAGTTGCACGACTTCACTCCGGCCTCCGTACTGCACATCACAGGATACGTCGCCCTTTGTGAATTATTCCTAGGCTGTGAGGCTCACTTCAGGTTATAGAAGAAGTTGTTCTGCCTCGTCCCTCGCAACCAGGGGGAATCCATATGTCAAGTGGGCGGAGCTGAAATATGACGCGTCACTGAAACCGAATACCTGTCCGGCACTCCCAAGAAGGCATCTGCAAACTGGCCCTCAGAGTGGTTTTATGTTGATGACGCTCCCCTTCCGGATCCAGTCTGGACGGGCCTTCCTGAGTTCGATAATGCTCCGCCGAAGGTACGCCAAAGTTGGCGCCCTCAGGGCCCCCAAGAGGAGGATACCAGAGAGGTACACTTCCTGATGAGCAGGATAAAGATACTGCCAAATAAGGGCTGACAATAGTCGAAGTTATGGCAATATGCATAATGCGGGGAGTGCAGCCACTCCAATATCAGGGGAAGCCGATGTGGCACTACAATGGGGAAGATGATGCCACCCACTGTGGTCGTAAAGGTCCGGACTCCGCCACTGCTCTGACAAAAATATTGTCTGATTTGTATAAAGGAGAAGAAGAATAATTCCTTCGTATTAAACTGTGGGATGGATTTTCCATGTACAACCCCCCAAGCTGGGTAAGTCTTCACTCTTTCCCCCACTCTATTCATTCCAGCGCTTTTCATCAAAATCATTAACCTCGATATTTCTGAGCAGGAACTGAGGAGGGCCGTGGAAGGATTCGACAGCCCCTCCCCGCAGCCAGAGGACCCTGGAAGGGCCTGCGATCCAGGACTTACTATGGAGCTAGTCAATGGGACATTTTATCAGGCCAGCTGCGATGGCGCCTTAGTGGCTATTATCACCGACTATCCCGGACTGCTACCTGCATCGCGTGTAAGCAAAGTCAAAACCTTATCCTCTGAAGAGGACTCCTTTCCGATATCATTCCTTATGCATAAAACATCGCTTTTTTATAGAGACGACCATCGGAACGTGGCGCCGAGCCCCTAGGGACTCATCGACAAAGGGCATCCGGGTCAGGCAGGCTCAAGAGGAAGGCGGTCAGGGCTGAAACGCCATTATAGAGGTATGGTAAAAACCTGCTCTGTGATTATTCTGTTTGAAATGTAATCGCGTCCTTCGTATTCTGGCAGAAAGGGGAGCCTCCGGATTATATCCGGGGAACCTGCCGATCACGCCTCGACCAGCCGGATTCCAGAACCGACTTCGAGAGAGGAGGCCAATGCGGGGCCGATGCCGAATTGTCCTCCGACAGAGGATGCGGATATGCTCTCCGCCACAAATTCCTAAGTGGAGAGTGCCATGAATCACCGGCGCCGACGGGCCATACTTCGGAATAACATTGTTTCCGAAGAGGCATTTAATGCTTTCAATTCGGGAGACGCATATGGGCTGCTCAAGGCGGACTCGCCCGAGAGACAGACCAGTATACAAAAGATATACGAGTAAGGAAATTTGATAAGAATGTATAGCAGTAGCCCCTAAGACTTGAAATGGTTGGAACAACTGATTTAAGGATCATGTTATGCACAGGTCCTTGTAGAGAAGAATGCCCAATTGTCTCAAGAGCTGGAGGAGTGCAAGACCCAGTTGAGGGCCGCGGTTGCCAAACTAGAAGAATCCCGAAAGGCCTCCCCTGGTAACATTCGTTTGTAATAACAAATTTTTATGGAAATGTACCCGTTAGTGATTGGCTTGTTTGATAAGTCTAATAGAAATTTTTACAGACAATACTAGGGAGAATCCGGAGATTGTAAAAGATAGCGAGTCACATCTCCAAAGGCAGCTAAAAGCTGGCGAACGTGTTCTTACGCAAGTTAGGTGGGAGAAGAACAATCTTCAAGATGCCAATGTCTGGCTGGGCATCAAATTAGGAGATGTTCATGCTCAGCTGGCGGACTCCGTGAAGGAGAACATAAGGCTTCGTCGCGGCATTTATGGTAAGTGCTTAGACGAACTGTAGTACAGCTCGGTGAGGAAGCATATTGAAAGAGTTTATATCTGTAGGTATGTTGATGGGCCGTCCTGAAGAGGAGATGCCCGCGTTCATAGGTGATTTACTGCAAGACCTCTCACAGCTGCACGAGCGAGCTCGACAGGTGATGCAGGGTATTGCCTAGGCCTTGTGGCCATCCACTTCCCTGCCGAAAGGCATGGGGGAGCTCGTGGATATGCTCCAAGGAGCACGTCGACACTTCTGTTTGTGGAAGATGTCAGCCTGCCGACAAGGTGCAAGGGAAGCCTGGGCCATGCTGAAGATGCGCTACACCAAGCTTGACCCGAACCATATGGCCAAAATCGGACCGGCGGGCCAGATGGGCAAGAAATTCCTGTGAGTCTGGTGTATGACCAGTTAGCGTTAGCCGCAAAGTATTCCCAACAGGATTGTAAGCTAGATAGCCTATTGGAAGGTATAGAGGAAGAATATAGTCAGTCCAAGTGACTATGTAATTCAATGGACATATGTAGTCCCTAGCTGGATTAAAAATCATTTTTCATGGCGGACCGTTTTGCTTCAGCCCCCGGATCCGACAGTCCGGGGTGTATCCGAATACCCGCTCAGTTATGCAGAACCAGGGTATGCGTGGAAACCAGGCACCGGGGTCATAAGTGCTTGAACAGACAAGTACCCAACTAGTTATGTAATATTACATGGGTAGTAAGAAACATCTTCCAGGGAGAATAGTTCCGTTAGGGGTTCCTTTCCCTGGGCAAGCATGAGTCGATGTACATGTCCGGATTGCGAACAGAAACGCAAGATACAAAACTTCTAGGGATTCACATTTGTAATAAACAAAAGAAACATCTCTTGTTCACCGACCGAATATTCCCTTAAGAACGCTAGCTTTTGGCTTCACCCAGTCTGAGGTACATAGCCGGCTGAACCGGCAGTAACAATCGCAGAGGTGCTCCCCTTGTGCCCTAGCCGAATTAATGGGAACGTAAGGCATAAACACAAGAGCCAGGCAACCCAGCATGGCCACATCTTAAGTCATATCGATGCATATAATGGTGAAGAAAAGTCACATATGGAAAAAGAAAGCATATGTGATAGGCAAGAAGCCATGAAAGTAATTATATTTAGCTTCTGTATAGGAAGCCCCCAGGTATGGTTTACACATATAGTGCGGCCGGAGTGATCCGAGCATCCGCACTGTATTGAGTACTTTGTGTGAAGAAGGGAAAAAGGGTGAGAAAGCAAAAAAGAGAGGAGGAGGAGCATAATTAAAAGAGCGGGGGTAAGGAGACGAACACTGAGTTCGGCACTAGGCGTAGAATCTCCGGAGTCTGGCCGCGTTCCATGGGTTTGGCTCGAGTCTGTTATCAGATGCATTACGCAGGCGGTACACTCGTCCAGTGAGAACTTTATCAATAATGAAGGAGCCCTCCCACTTAGGTTTGAGCGTGTACTTCTTCTTCTCCGATAGGCGTAGAACGAGTTCGCCAATATTATAAGTTTTGGCCCGCACTTCTCTGCTTTGATATCATCGAGCCTTCTACTGGTAGAATGCGAAACGGGCTTTGGCGACGTCGCGCTCCTCCTCCAGGGCATCTAAGTTATCCTGCCGATCTAACTCGTCTTCCATCTCTTCGTACAGGCGCACGCGAGGTGAGTCGTGTATTATGTCGCAGGGTAGTACTGCTTCTGCGTCGTACACCATAAAAATGGTGTGTATCCGGTGGTGCAATTCCGCATGGTCCGCGGCCCCCAGAGTACGGAGTCGAGCTCCTCGACCTAGTGCGTGTCCGATTCTGTCAAGGACCGCACTAGTCTGGGTTTGATGCCGCTCATAATGAGACTATTTGCATGTTCGACCTGACCGTTTGTTTGTGGGTGGTAGACGGAGGCGTAATCGAGCTTAATGCCCATGTTGCCACACCAAGTTTTCACTTCATCGGCTGTGAAATTTGAGCCATTATCAGCGATGCTATTTTTTCTTATGGCTTCCCCCTTTAAGGGGTCCGACCATATCCAGCCCCCAGACCGCGAAGGGCCAAGTGATGGGGATTGTTTGGAGAGCGGTGGGGGCGCATATGGCTCTGATTGGCAAAAAGCTGGCAACTGATGCAGTGCTGGACAAGGTCCTGTGCGTCTGCTCAGGCTGTCGGCCAATAAAAACCTGTACGAAAGGCCTTGCTGACAAGTACCCGAGACGCAGCGTGGTCCCCTCCGAGTCTGGCATGGATTTCAGCCAAGAGCTGCCGCCCTTCCTCTTCGCAGATGCATCTTTGGAGCACTCCGGTCGCACTTTTCTTGTAGAGTTCTCCCTCATGGACTTTGTAGGCCTTGGAGCGCCGCACAATACAACGTGCTTCATTTTGGTCCTCGGGGAGCTCCTGCCTATTTAGGTAGGCCAAGAAAGGCTCGGTCCACGAGGCAATTACAACCATGATTTCGTGGGCCGAAGGTGTTATTTCGGTGGCGGAGCCTCCGATTACGTCAGATGGCTCGGCATCTGGGGTTGTATTTGGATCTGGGCTAGTGTTGTAGGACTCCCCTTCCCATACTACGGATGGTTTGAACAACCTTTCCAGGAATATGTTAGGTGGGACAGGGTCGCGTTTAGCGCCGATGCGGGCGAGGATATCCGCCGCTTGATTGTTTTCTCGAGCCATATGGTGGAATTCGAGCCCCTCGAACCGAGCTGACATTTTGAGGACGGCATTACGGTAGGCCGCCATTCTCGGATCCTTGGCATCAAAATCTCCGTTTATTTGTGATATTGCGAGGTCTGAATCCCCGCGCACCTCTAGCCGTTGAATGCCCATAGAGACTACCATCCGAAGGCCATGCAACAGAGCCTCATATTTGGCTGCGTTGTTGGAGTCTGTGTATAATATTTGGAGTATGTATTGGACGGTGTCTCCGGTGGGGGAAGTCAGGACTACACCCGCTCCCAGTCCGGCCGGCATTTTAGAGCCGTCGAAGTGCATGATCCAGTTGGAGTACGCGCCGTATTCTTTAGGAAGTTTGGCTTTTGTCCATTCGGCGACGAAGTCGGCAAATACTTGTGACTTAATGGCCCACCGTAATTTGTATGTTATGTCGAACGGGAGGAGCTCGATGGCCCATTTAGCAATCCGTCCCGTGGCATCGCGGTTGTTTATTATGTCGTTGAGTGGTACTTCGGAGGCCATCGTAATCGAACACTCTTGAAAGTAGTGTCATAGCTTCCGGGATGCCATGAAGACCGCGTATGCTATCTTTTGATAGTGTGGGTATCGGGATTTGCATGGAGTGAGAACAGTGGACACATAATATACCGGCTTTTGGAGCGGTAACTTGTATCCGTCTGCTTCTCGTTCGACGACGAGCACTGCACTGACAACCTGATGTGTCGCAGCTATGTATAGTAGCATAGGTTCGCCAATATTTGGCGATGTCAGGACTGGATTACTTGCCAATAAGGTCTTTATTTCGTCTAGTCCTTCCGCAGCCGTGTCTGTCCACACGAAATGTTCGGTGCGTCGAAGAAGGCAGTAAAGGGGTAGTGCCTTTTCTCCTAATCGGGAGATAAAGCGGCTTAAGGCAGCCACGCATGCAGCTAGTTTCTAGATATGCTTGGGGTCTGTTGGGATAGCCAATTGCGACATAGCTCGGATTGTTGCCGAATTTGCTCCAATTCCTCTATTTGAAACAATGACGCCGAGCAACTTCCCGGAGGGTACGCCGAAAACACATTTTTTCGGGTTTAGCTTGATGTCGTATGCTCAGAGGTTATCGAACATAAGCCTCAAGTCATCTATTAGGGTTTCGACGTGTCTTGTTTTTATGACCACATCATCCACATATGCCTCCACTATTTTGCCGTTTTGCTTCTCCACGCATGTTTGAATCATGCGTTGATAGGTTGTGCCGGCATTTTTAAGCCCGAAAGGCATAGTGTTGAAGCAGAAAGGGCCATACGGTGTTATGAAGGCCGTTGCAGCTTGGTCAGACTCTGCCATCTTTATTTGATGGTATCCGGAGTATGTGTCGAGGAAACATAGTGAATCGTGTCCTGTGGTGGCGTCGATGATTTGGTTGATGCAAGGGAGGGAGAAGGGATCCTTGGGGCCAGCCTTGTTGAGGTCTTTGAAATCCACGCATAGGCGCCAGGATTTGTCCTTCTTTGGTACCATTACCAGGTTTGCTAGCCAATCCGAATGCTTGATATCTCTAATGAATCCGGCCTCAAGTAGCTTGGCTAGTTCTTCTCCCATGGCTTGTCGTTTAGGCTCTGAGAAGCGCCTAAGAGTCTGTTTAACTGGCTTGTATCCTTTCAGTATATTGAGGTTGTGTTCGTCTAGCCTACATGGGATGCCCGACATGTCTGAAGGATGCCAGGCGAAAATGTCCCAATTCTCGCGTAGGAATTCTCGTAGTGCAGCATCCATTGCGGGACTCAACTGTGTCCTGATGGAAGCTGTCTTTGTGGGGTCCGTTGGATGGACCGGGAATTTTAATATCTCGTCTGTGGGTTTAAATGATGTGGACTTGGGTCGTTTGTCGAGTATCACGTCGTCCGTGTCCACTGTGGCGCGCAGCGTTGTTAGTTCTTCGGCCGCTAGGGCTTCAGATAATGCTTCCAGGGCTAGTGCTGCAGTTTTCTTTTCAGCGAGGAGTGCGACGTCCAGATCACTGGCTAGAGTGATGATTCCATTGGGTCCGGGCATTTTAAGCTTCATGTACCCGTAATGGGGTATAGCTTGAAAGCTTGTGAATGTGTCCCTCCCTAAAAGGGCTGGTATCCGCTGCTGAAAGGAGCCACTTGGAATGTGATTTCTTCGGACCTGTAATTCTCCGGGGTGCCGAATACCACATCGAATACCGCACCGTGCCTCCCGACTAGGGATGATTCCCCTGAAGGTTGTGCCGCTCTGCTCAATCCGGTTTTTATCAGTTTCCATCTTGCTGAGTGTTTCTTCATAGATCAAGTTTAATCCACTTCCGCCGTCCATGAGTACTTTAATGAGCCTAAAGCCGTCCATGATTGGGCTAAGGAGCAAAGCGGCAGGTGCCCGGACTGTCTGGATTTGGGTTTCGTCACTGGCACTAAAAGTTATACCAGTGTCGTTCCATGGATTTATTTTGCTGCGTGGCAGATTTCAGCGAGATTTCGATGAGCTCGCTTGCGCCTATTATTTGAGGCGAAAGTCTCAAGACTGTCAATACCGCATTGTTGTCTTCGGCGGGACGTTGCTCTGCTTTATTTACAAGAATATCCTCGCCGCTTTTTGCTACCTGCCGGAGTATCCAACATGCTCTAAGGCTATGCATTGGCTTAGTATCCGGCATGCTATGAATTTGCATGGCCCATTGAGCCATTCTTCCAATACGGTTCCACGTCTTGGAGTGGGCTTTGGCTTTTTAGGAATTGGATTGGCTAACTTAGGAGAGTTTGCCCTTTTAGTTCGGAGAGAAGGTTTAGTGAGAGCCGGATTATCCCAAAAGTCTGTTTGGGTTTTCCAGGTACTTTCCATCAATACTTCTGTACTATGGCTGCTAAGTCGGCAAAGTGTACTATGTCACGATGACTTATAGCATTGAGGATCCCTTTGCTCGTGCAATTTTTGCAAAAAAGTGAGATTGCGTCCTCCTCGCGACAGTACTTGACCTTGTTTATCACAAGGAGGAATCTGGCCCAGTGGCGATGTACTATCTCTTGTGGCTCTTGTCTGATATGGGAGAGACGGCTTAAGTCTGGGTGGGTGGCCATAGTTGAATCTGGATTCTGAACCGATCTAGCGCCCAGGGGCAGAGGAGCTTCCGGGTTTAACAGCTCGGGCTCCGGGATGTTGACCGATTTTTTTGGCCTGTTGTCCGATTCTAATTTCGGGGTTTGAGTCGTGTCCTCCCGTGAACGGGTATCCGGCTCAGAGAGCTCGGTGATCCGGACATAGTTCATCCTCAGAATAGAGGGATAATCCATATGTGGTTCTTCCACTACCGCTATCTCATGGGTGACCGGTGGGGATTTAATATCCCTTTGGTCGGTTTTAAGCCCAATCCGGTCATAGTCTGTAGCGACTCCCAAAGCGGCGATGCGATCCAAGATCTCATTAAGGGAATTCTGAATTGACGTGGAGGCTATTCGTGATGACCCGAGAGGTCATCGTCGGCGTGGCAGCCGATCGGGCGGCCATGACGAAGACACCTAGTCGAAGAGTTTTGCCTACAGCTAGTGCTCCCCCGGAGGTAATGTTGTCCTTGACAACGAGACAGGCCATCGAGCCTTGCAGCAACGACATAGAGGAACTCTCAATGAAAGCACCAATGTCGGTGTCAAAACCGGCAGATCTCGGGTAGGGGATCCTGATCTGTGCGTCTAAGGCTAATGGTAACAGGAGGCAAGGGACACGATGTTTTACCCAGGTTCGGGCCCTCTCGATGGAGGTAAAACCCTACTTCCTGCTTGTTTGATCTTGATGATATGAGTATTACAAGAGTTGATCTAGAACGAGATCGTAGAGGCTAAACCCTAGGAGCTAGCCTATGATGATTATGACTGTTATGATCGTCCCTATACAGACCAAATCCTCCGGTTTATATAGATACCGAAGGGGGCTAGGGTTTACACAGAGTTGGTTACAAATAAGGAAATCAAATATCCGGATCGCCAAGCTTGTCTTCCATGCAAAGGAGAGTCCCATCCGGACACGGGACGAAGTCTTGAGTCTTGCATCTTCATGGTCCAATAGTCCGACCAAAGTATATAGTCTGGCTGTCCGGATACCCCCTAATCTAGGACTCCCTCACTCTCCCTCTCCCTCTCCCTCGCCCTCGCCCTCGCCCTCGCGGTGGACGTGCAGCAGTTCAATCGGTGTCAGATCGCCAGAAGCATATTGTACTATAGTATCATCATTGTTGGACCTTCTGAAAAGGGGAAGAGCCAAGTGCAAGGTTCACACGAGTATGAACTGTTGAATCTCCCGAAGAGGCAAAGAGCCAAGCGCAAGGTTTTATAGGAGTTGTCATCCTAGTAGGAGTGTACTACAATTATAGCAAACGATGCTACTGTATGATGTCGCCATGTCACATATATCCAAAGCTATGCCACCTTTTTTCTCAAAGAGTGTGTTGGATCCCGTGCAACAACCACACAAGTTGCACGTACACATACACATTTACTAGTAATAAATTCTAAAGGACAAATGCCAGTATGCCACACAAGTTCATCTCCAATTCATGTGATAAATTTGTGCACGACTAGTCTACATATATTCACAGCGCTACCGTTCACAATTACCGTACCCCACTTACATGTTATAGATGGGCTACATGTCCTCCTCCAGGTTCCAGTCCCAGGTGTTCTTCATGGATGGCATGATCCATAGCGGTGGGCAACGGGAATCATTGTCGCAGCTTTCTAGTCCGGTTCCACACGATGGAGACTCATCCAAGCTGAAGCGGCATAAATCAAGGATAGCGTATCCCAGCATGTCGTTCATCCGGTGGTGCGCACTGAAGACACAACCATGCTTCATGAACGGCAGGCCTTCCGTGTAGTGCACGGAAGGTGGCATCCGCTTCACGATGGGGTAGCTGTCCTCGATGAAAAGCGAGTACTCTCCAAGAGTGTTCCTCGGCACCCACGTAGCATCACGGGGGTTGAACTCGGCGCCGTTCATCTGGTACACGCGGCATCCCAGATCTGGACACATGGTGACGTACATAGTCAAGGTCCATGCATAATAATGTTGTGCTCAAATATGGTGGTCAGCAATACTGTGCAGCAAATAGTACTACTCCGGTATAGAGGAAGTAAAATAACCGGCTTATTATATATAGCCACTCTTGGCTACATGGATGAGCTAGTAAGACATGGAAAAACAAAAATGGTGGAAGCTAGTGTGTTCAAGTCTTCAAGGGCCTAGCTAGCTATACGCGTCCTCCAAGGTAAAAAGTACTCCTACTAGTACTACTAAGTATACTACTAGTACAACAATGAAAGAGAAGGCGAGGGTTAAAAAATGGAATACCTGGGTAGATGGTGACGTCTGATCGTGGTAGATTGTGTGACCATGTTGCACATCATTGGTACCATGGGTAACGGGTGCTAAGATAGTTGATCCCAATATGCCAAAGTCAGCTACAAGGCTCCAGGTTAGACCGAATCACGGATGCAAATGCACATCCAGGATCGGCGATATTATTTTGATCGGGGGATGACTGGTCCCTGCAAAATAATGGAGTACCGTTAGGGATGCAAATGATGGTTTGTGCATTCCGTTTGTAATCTCCGGTACCATAGGATGGCAACTAGATGAAACAAGTCCCCTAGCTTATCACCATGAAGATGCGACCTAGATGGCGCATGTCGGTGTCAAAACCGGCGGATCTCGGGTAGGGGGTCCCGAACTGTGCGTCTAGGCGGATGGTAACAGGAGACAAGGGACACGATGTTTTTACCCAGGTTCGGGCCCTCTCGATGGAGGTAAAACCCTACTCCTGCTTGATTAATATTGATGATATGGGTAGTACAAGAGTAGATCTACCACGAGATCGGAGTGGCTAAACCCTAGAATCTAGCCTATGGTATGATTGTTGTTCGTCCTACGGACTAAAACTCTCCGGTTTATATAGACATCAGAGAGGGCTAGGGTTACACAGAGTCGGTTACAATGGGAGGAGATCTTGATATCGTATCACCAAGCTTGCCTTCCACGCCAAGGAAAGTCCCATCCGGACACGGGACGGAGTCTTCAATCTTGTATCTTCATAGTCCGGGAGTCCGGCCAAAGGTCATAGTCCGGCCATCCGGACACCCCCTAATCCAGGACTCCCTCAGTAGCCCCTGAACCAGGCTTCAATGATGACGAGTCCGGCGCGCAAGTTGTCTTCGGCATTGCAAGGCGGGTTCCTCCTCCGAATATTTCATAGAAGATGTTGAACACCAGGGTAGTGTCCGGCTCTGCAAAATAAGTTCCACATTCCTTCATAGAGAGAATAATATTTGTATTAATCGGATCTGCTAACGTATTCCATGGCGTGACATCATGCCACAGCCAGGCTCTTTATTTATTTTATTGTTCCACCTCAGCGCATTTAGCGAGGCGGTTTCCTTGGCACGTCTTGTCAAAGCAGAGATCGTGTCCCCTTATTCCGGGATTCTCATCAATACGGGTGCGGGTAACCCAACCGCGCCATTAACCGCGGCGCTTGGGGGATAGGCGAGTTTTATCAGGCCGGTGGGGGGCTTGTAGTTTTGGCCGCCCACATAAGGGGATAAGAATCTACCCTTTCCATTCACGCCCTCTTCCTCCTCTGCTTATCCGTCCCTGCGCGCTCGAGCTCCAGCGCCCAAGCCTGCACTTCCTACCTCAACCTTCTCCAACCATGTCAGGAGCGGGAGGTAGATGGATGGCCTCCTCCGTCACGGAGGGACAAATCAAAAACCTGAGGGAGGCCAAATACTTGTCTAACGACATCGCGCACCGGCTCCCAAATGCAGGGCAACTCACTCCCACCCCCAGGCCCCATGAGAGGGTTGTTTTTCTTCCCCATTTCCTCCACGGACCGGGTTTTCCTCTTCACCCATTCGTCCGGGGGCTCATGTTCTACTACGGCCTGGACTTCCACGACCTGGCCCCGAACTTCATCCTCAATATCTCGGCGTTTATCATTGTGTGCGAGGCCTTCTTCCGCATCCAGCCCCACTTTGGCCTATGGCTGAAGATCTTCAGCGTCAAGCTGAAGTTCGTGCAAGGCCGACAGGCGGAATGCGGAGGTGCCATGGTGGGCAAGATAGCCAACGTCACCTGTCTCGAGGGTGCCTTCGTGGAAACCATCAAAGGGTGGCAATCTGGGTGGTTTTATATTTCCGAGCTGCATGACCCTAAATGGGCTGCGGCCCCTGAATTTCGATCTGGCATCCCCACCCGGCTCACATCTTGGAAAGAGACGGGCCTGTCATGGGGCAATCCAGAAGAGGTGACCGGACTCCAAACCTGCGCCCGAGACCTGGTGGCCAAGAAGGTCAAACTTGTCAACGTGGTCCAGGTCATGCTCTTCCACCGGATCCTCCCGTGTCAACGACGGGACTTCAATTTGTGGGAGTATGACCCAGCCCGGCACCAGACTCTATCCCGGCTCTTCGAAATGAAGCACGAGGACGCCTGGAAGGTGCTTATCAAAAGCTCCGAGGTCTCCCCTCCCATCACCAAGGATCTTGGGTTCTGCGCCAAACGTCAAGCCTCCGAAGTAAGCTTACCTTTAGTCCCTTACGGGATATCCGCATTTCATAGTGTGACCTTATGTGGGATCTAAACTCCCGTTCCTTTGACAGGATTGGAAGAGGACATCCGGACAGTTTGACTGTCCGGCCCCTTTGCCTGAAGGCCCAGTAGACGCACACTTAGTGAAGCTACTGGTTCCGGCACCCCATGTGGTGCCGTAGAAGAAGGCCAAGGAGAAGGCCATGGGGACCCGAAGGAGTTCCCGGCGCCCGGTGTCGTCGGATTTGCCCGACGGCTCCAACGCGCCCTCCGCCTCCGAAGATGAGGAGGAAGAAGAAGATGCCTCTGCCCCTCCAACGGGGGGAGGAAAGAAGAGAAAGGCCGCCCCAACTGGGGATGCCGGAGGGTCCAAGAAGGGGAAGCCCCTTCTGCTGGACTACGCCCCCGACGCCGAAGACGGCGAGGAGGACTGGCCATCCACGGTTAAGCCCCTGGCAAAGTCGTAAGTGTCCGGCTACCTGATCGATAGTAGGTACAATGGGGTTTTTATACCCAAACTGTGAGTGTCGTGTTCTCCTCAAGGACTAGGCGACGACAACTATACTCGGCTAAAGCTAGGTAATAGAATTTAGATGATGATTGCAAGGAAATATAGACCTAAACTAACCAAAGTTGACGATAAAGAAAATAACACAGTAGCAAGGAAGGTTCAAATTATCTTCAAGAATCTTTTTGGTATTTTCATAATGCTTGAGAAATTAAGATACTAACAAAAGCTATCATCAATGACAAGAGAAGTAAAAGGACATGAACATGACACACACATATATATCACAGGTTCATAGCTAGCACAAGGTACAAGATATATCACTGGGACTACAAAATGAACACCGGTTACAAATAGGATTATAAAGCACATGTACTGGACTCACATCACACTGGCCAAATCTCCTTGACATAAATCAGTGCAACAATAACTAGAAGACTAAACTGTCAAACATGATATATATCACAGGAACTTGAGCAACAGTCTATAGTAAACTGGACACTAATTAGTAGCAAGTGCAGTACATAATTAATATATTTCACACACACACACACACACACAAATACGAATATGGTATTACAGGGCACTGTTCTAATACTCTCTGATGAACAAAAACAGTACTAAAATACTAAACAACCACCAGTCTGAAACTGAACATGTCGTAGCATTATTATACAGTTACAAATCTGAACCAATAGCAAGTTTCAAGCACTAGCCAAATATGAATATTACATATGATCTCAAGTCTACAGAAATTTAGAGAATGAAGGGGAGTAGCAACAATTTATGGTTCAGATTAGGAGCAGAGCAGGGGGCCAAGGAAGCAGCAGCAGCTAGAAGCTTCGAGTTCAGAGAAGGAGGGAAGTGGAGGAAGTGGAAGAGATGGAGCAGCAGCGTGGGATTGAGAAGAAGAGCAGCAGCAGCAGCGTTAGGGGAAGCAGAGGAGGAGGAGCAGAGAGATGAACAGCGGCAGGGGCGTGGGAGAAGCAGCGAGGCAAGGGAAGGAGGAAGAAGAGAAGCAGCGAGGCAAGGGAAAGAGGAAGAAGAGAAGCAGCGAGGCAAGGAGAATCGCGTGGGGCACCAGACGCCTCGTCTGGTCGGGCGCGCGAGCGTGGGGTGAAGGCGTGGTGGAGGCGCTGGTGGTGCTGAAGGTACTAGGCGGTGCGGGGAGATGGCGGCGCAGGTGGTTGGCTGGTCGTGCGCGCGAGCTGGTGGTGGTGGCGCTACTGGTGGAGTGGATATGGTGGTGTGGTGCTGGAGGTGGGTATGCTCGTGGATGGATGGGTGGCAGAGGCGCACCACCACGCCGGCCTGGCCATGGCAGCGGCCGGAGGTCAAGAAGGAGGTGCGAGGGAGAGAGATGAGTAGCCAGGCCCGATCGGATCCCTCCAGCGCCTAGGGATTTTGTTCCCCTCCTCTCATCTGAACTTTGTGATTTGGCCCTCTTTCTTCTCTTCTTTCTTCACAAGAAGGTCCTCCCACTTCTTTATCTAGCCCCCTGGTTACTTCTCTTCATCTCACACAAGTCTCTTCTTCCTTCTCTTCTCTTCTTCACTCTTCTCGATAGCCACATAGACAGAATCTTGATGATTATTAGTGCCTTTGCGCACATTTCTGCAAGATAGACCAAAGACTAGTAAATGATCCTTTTTGATGATTATCAAGCAATATTCAATCAATCATGGCAAGAATGGACGGATATGTCACGATAGATGCTATATTTGAGTACCAAAATTATATATGTGAAATATACTTATCAAGTTCCCCCACACTTAAACTTTTGCTTGTCCTCAAGCAAAGGAATATGACAAGAGCTAGATAATGAACAGTGAGCTGACTGGAGAATGTCCCAGTGAAGTAGATCTCCAAACAAAGCATGCTTTGGACTTAACTAGTGAAAATCAATGGTTAAGAGTGCTACAGAGCAATAGAGTACTAGTAAGCATGACCATTTTAAACTTTTACAATGATAAAAGAGGATCAACAAGTTTAAATGATGACTGTGCCAAATGGTTCCTAAAGAGAGCATGATCCCAAGAACAAAATGAACTGGAATTAAATCTTGTGATCAAATCACTTATTTACAGAGATAAAGCAATGATTATATTATTATTAGTCTCACCATAGGAACATACCACCGATCCCGAGAACATGGTATACACCTGGCTCGACCAATTATTAGTTTTTTTGTTTGTCTCCCCAAAGGAACATACCACCGATCCCGAGAACATGGTATACACCTGGTTTGACAATTACATATTTATTTATTTATTACTATCCAAGCTACCAGATTTCACATGCCATCGATCCAGGGAACATGACATGCTACTGTAGGTAGACCAGACTTATTTATTCAATATTACTTATCTTAAATGAACAACACATAAGCACAAAAACAGGAATCATCACTTCTCCATGTCTGGTTCACATGCTACCGATCCAGGGAACATAGCATGCTAATCCATAGTGGTTAGGTGATTGCTCTCAATGGGAACACACTTAGCACAAATTCAGCATCTAAACATGGTGATCTAGGTGTATCAAGGTAAAAGCAGAAAATGATCAAGTTTTCTAGTGTACTAGGGATTTGAGCACTCAAAACTAATAACTTCCACAAATTTCAGCAAAGCATGCATGGTGTAGATCACTAGTTTACAAGGCATTCAGAAATCAAGTTCACAAATTCACATCAAGCACAATGCCAAAGGTGAATTTCAGCTTGACAACAAGTAATAACTAGCTCAAGCAACCCAACTAGCAATTGAATTCAGCATGTATTTATGACATTCAGAATGGGTCATGAAACATCTCACCGGGCTTTCATCATGTAGCACTCGCTCGATCACCTCACCAACTGCAGCTCCTCTCCTTTTGCTTCTCTATCCTCATGCCTGCTCCAGCTTCTCCCTTCCTCGTGTGTGCCCCCTTGCTTCTCCTCATCCCCATGCTCTGAGCCCACCAGGGTCCCAAGGAATGTCACCTCGAACCTGGTCAGCATGTAATGGATCGTGCACAAGCAAAAACCTGAAAGAGCATTCAACGAAAGAGACAATGCAAGTGGTAGGGATAATACCCTCCAAGTCATCAATCGAATATCCAATTACATAAGCATAGCTATAAAGCACATGTTTAGGATGGTAGAAATCAGCAAGGTCGACACTAACATGAGGATGAAATTTATCATTAAGCTCAAGACTAGCATGGGAATAATATGTTTCATTAAGCATAGGACTAGCATAAGGAAAATAAGTGTCATCATCAGGAATGAGAGCAATGCCACCAACAATGTATGTATGATCATGTCCAAGCAAATACTTTTTCAAGTCTAGCTGAATTGATGCTATAACACAATGGAAAGTAGCAGCAAAGATCTCATAAGGAAGCATGTCATCAAGAGGATTGGATAAACCTACTAAATCACGCTCCTATATGACGATGGGCAAATGCGTTTCTAGTTCTTCATCTTCAATCACATCAACTTGTTTTGCTTCTTCAAGAGTAATAGATGATGAGTCTTCAACTTGATCACTTTGTTGTTCGAGCTCTGGATCATCTTGTGCCTTGGCTTCGAGAATTTCTTCTTGGATCTGAAGTATCTCTTCCTCTGGACTCTCGCTATCTTGCTCAGTTGAATGTGAAGGTGTTGGAACCTCACATGTATCAATGGATATCTCAGCCACACTCAACTCAAACTGTGATGATATAGTACTGCCAGCGTTGATGTTCTTCTCAATCTTCCTTACTTCTTCCACTAGCTCCTTTCCACTCTTAATCTTCTTCATTTCCTCTAGTATCACAGGCCTAATTGGATCATCTTCGGCACTCCAAGTGAACTCGAGACCAAGCAATGTGAGCTTGTCTATATCATCAAAGTCATCTTGTGTGGGCACTTGTGTTGAAGATGTTGGTTGACCAAATGGAGGACCATTTAACTCCATTGGCAACATGTCCTGGTGTTGAGGTATATGAGTAGGAGCTAAATAAATCTGTTGTGGAGCATAGTTGTGGCTCTCCTCTTCATACCTAAATCCCTGCATTGGATAACTAGAGGCAAACGATGAGATCTCAGGGTTATTGCTCCTATATGACATATTCTGGTTTTCAGGCCACCCATGTGTGTAATTGTTTTGGTATGAGCTAGGCTGTGGGGTGAAGCTCATGACATAACAATCGGGAGGATGAGAGTAACCACGCTGACATTCAACGGGTGAATGGCCCTGAAATCCACAAATATGGCATGTAGGAGCAACATAAGGATGACCTCTAGAATAAGGATCATAAGAGCTAGGCCTATCCTCAAAAACTACCTCTTGCTGCCGAGCTAAATCATCTAATTGATGGGAAATCTTACTTATCAGTTCTTGAATACTTTCCGTGCTGTTTGTAGTGTTGCTCGCATAAGCATGATGATCTGAATAGTAAGCCATATCCGAGAAGATGGTTCTAACCTGCAAAAAGGAAAAGAAAACAAAGAGGAAATAATCTGGAACATGGGTTAGGAGTTAGAGATATATCACAAATATATGGCACAAAATAGGAAAAGAAGAAAAACCTAGTCTATAGCTTAACACGGTCACTCGACACTAGTCCCCGGCAACGGCGCCAAAATGATCGATAGTAGGTACAGTGGGGTTTTTATACCCAAACTGCGAGTGTCGTGTTCTCCTCAAGGACTAGGCGACGACAACTATACTCGGCTAAAGCTAGGTAATAGAATTTAGATGATGATTGCAAGGAAATATAGACCTAAACTAACCAAAGTTGACGATAAAGAAAATAACACAGTAGCAAGGAAGGTTCAAATTATCTTCAACAATCTTTTTGGTATTTTCGTAATGCTTGAGAAATTAAGATACTAACAAAAGCTATCAGCAATGACAAGAGAAGTAAAAGGACATGAACATAACACACACATATATATCACAGGTTCGTAGCTAGCACAAGGTACAAGATATATCACTAGGACTACAAAATGAACACCGGTTACGAACAGGATTATAAAGCACATGTACTGGACTCACATCACACTGGCCAAATCTCCTTGACATAAATCAGTGCAACAATAACTAGAAGACTAAACTATCAAACATGATATATATCACAGGAACTTGAGCAACAGTCTATAGTAAACTGGACACTAATCAGTAGCAAGTGCAGTACATAATTAATATATTTCACACACACACACACACACACAAATACGAATATGGTATTACAAGGCACTGTACAAGTCTACAGAAATTTAGAGAATGAATGGGAGTAGCAGCAATTTATGGTTCAGATTAGGAGCAGAGCAGGGGACAAGGAAGAAGCAGCAGCTAGAAGCTTCGAGTTCAGAGAAGGAGGGAAGTGGAGGAAGTGGAAGAGATGGAGCAGCAGCGTGGGGCTGAGAAGAAGAGCAGCAGCAGCAGCGTTAGGGGAAGCAAAGGAGGAGGAGCAGAGAGATGAACAACGGCAGGGGCGTGGGAGAAGCAGCGAGGCAAGGGAAGGAGGAAGAAGAGAAGCAGCGAGGCAAGGGAAGGAGGAAGAAGAGAAGCAGCGAGGCAAGGGAAGGAGGAAGAAGAGAAGCAGCGAGGCAAGGAGAATCGCGCGGGGCACCAGACGCCTCTCCTGGTCGGGCGCGCGAGCGTGGGGTGAAGGCGCGGTGGAGGCGCTGGTGGTGCTGAAGGTACTAGGCGGCGCGGGGAGATGGCGGCGCAGGTGCTTGGCTGGTCGTGCGCGCGAGCTGGTGGTGGTGGCGCTACTGGTGGAGTGGATATGGTGGTGTGGTGCTGGAGGTGGGTATGCTCGTGGATGGATGGGTGGCGGAGGCGCACCACCACGCCGGCCTGGCCGTGGCGGCGGCCGGAGGTCGAGAAGGAGGTGCGAGGGAGAGAGATGAGTAGCCATGCCCGATCGATCCCTCCAGCGCCTAGGGATTTTGTTCCCCTCCTCTCATCTGCACTTTGTGATTTGTCCCTCTTTCTTCTCTTCTTTCTTCACAAGAAGGTCCTCCCACTTCTTTATCTAGCCTCCTGGTTACTTCTCTTCATCTCACACAAGTCTCTTCTTCCTTCTCTTCTCTTCTTCACTCTTCTCGATAGCCACATAGACAGAATCTTGACGATTATTAGTGCCTTTGCGCACATTTCTGCAAGATAGACCAAAGACTAGTAAATGATCCTTTTTGATGATTATCAAGCAATATTCAATCAATCATGGCAAGAATGGATGAATATGTCACCATAGATGCTATATTTGAGTACCAAAATTATATATGTGAAATATACTTATTACTACCCGAATGAATTATTGCACTCCTTTATTATTTGATAGCTTCTAACACCGAAGCTAATCATGCAGTCCGCCCAGAGCTCAGCTCGGCGATTCATCGAGCGGATCTCTGAATTCGTCGGATGTGAATAGCGCTTCACTTGCGACGGCCTCCTCCCCTCTCCCTATAGATGATGCTGAGGCAGAGTCCCGTAGGGGACAAAACCAGGAGGAGGTGGTCCTGGAAGCGCCACAAGGCGACCTTCCGGACTCCCAGCCCAAAGGGGGTAAAGCCCCGGAGGGATCTAAGTCCGGCCCTGGGCCGGACACTGCTCCGGAACCATCAGTGGTTGCAGAGCCCGACAGGCGGCGCCTTCATAAGAAGGGCAAACCTGTGACGCCGACGACTTCCATCCATCCGGAGGCGCCGGACAATTTGCTGGAGGCGCTTAACGGCGCCTCCATCGATGAAGAACACTGCACTGTTATGAGTGCGGTGATTCAGAAGGTTCAGTCCGCCAAGAGCGGGCTGGCGGAAGCCTGCACAAGCCTGTTAACGGGCTTTGAGGTATGTGTTCAAAAACATATAAAAATGTTACCGCATAGACAGTAGCCCCTGATGCTCAGTTCGGTGTTCGGAAAGAAGAGCCGAACCGAGGATCGCAAAAGATATACGCAGGAGTCTAATGGAAATATGTCAATATGGGAATGCAGGCTGCGCTGCTGACCTCTGCCGCACTGACCGCGGAGGTCAATGCCTTGAAGGAAAGCCTCGAGCGGTCCGAGAGCGAGCTCGGCCATGCCAAGAGGCAGCTCGAGGATAAAGAGGGTACGTAGTACCTCCTGTAAATGTATATAGAAATACTTGGTTGCATGATAATAATAACAGGACCAATGTTAATGTTGCAGGAGCCACGACCGAGGTGGCGACCCTGAAAGAGGCGGTCTCCAAGGCTGAAAAGAGTGCGGCCTTGGAGCGCGCCGAGCGAGAGAAGCAGGAGGCGCGGGTGGCGGAGGTGCGGCAAGAGCTCCAGGGTCTCGTGGAGAAACACGAGAGTTTGGAGCGTGACTCAAAGACTCGAGACTCCGAGCTTGCCTTGGCTCTTGAGAGTGCCAAGACCGCTAAGGCCGAAGCCCAGAAGGCCCTTCAAGAGATCAAGGCGACGAAGAAGATAGCAGCGGGTAAGGCATTCTTTATGCAAAGCAAAAATATAAAAGTTAATTATCTGCTACTTACCCGAATTCGGAGCTCTCCAGGAGCATTCGCCAATCTGCCCCGTAGTGTGTCTGATGCCGCCGCATACTACCGAGCCGAAGAGGGGAGCTCGACGGAAAAAGTGTTCTGGTCTTAGTATGCTGAGGCCGAACATCCGGTGCCCCTGAGTGACCAGCTGAAGCAGCTGGTTGAGCTCCACAAGGTGGCCGAACAGGCCATGAAGGGCCTCATAGCTCGGCTGTGGCCTGGGAGCTACTTCGGTCTGGTGCGGAGGATGGTGGACGCGTGTCCGTGGATTGAGGTCGTCAAGCGCTCTGTTTACATTGAAGGTGCCCGTCGGGCCCTTGCCCGTGCTAAGGTGCACTGGGGCAAGCTAGATGCGGAGAGGCTGTTGACGGACGTGCCACCGTCGGGCAAGGAGTATCGTACGCCCGAGATGTATTATAATGGCGTTCTGAAGGGTGCCCGCCGCATAGCGGATGAGTGCTCCAAAGATGTAATTTTTGAGTAAACTCGCATTTGTTATCCTGTACGCTGAAGCTTTGTTCATATGCGTTAAGCAACGCTTGTTAATTTAAAATATTACCTTCTGTGCGGCCGTTTATCAAATCTGAGAGATGCAAGTCGTCAGCTTCGACCCCCATGCCACGAGTGTTGGGGTGTTCGGGATAAACCTGAGCGCTCTTGTTCCCATTCTTGGGTCCGTCTAGGGAGGCGTTCAGCACAATGAACCAGGCCGTCGGACTTATAATGCTTTATCACTCTCACTTAGCCATAGAATTCTATAATTTTAAATTTCGGCAAAGCCCCTAGTATTCGGAAGACCGAGTTCGGGGCGCTATCCACGCCTAGGCCGGATAAGTATGGTTCTTCACTTGAAGCGGCATAAGTCTTTAAGGACTCGAAGAAACCTCGCGAACAACCGGTGTCTTGAGATCTACTTGTTCATACCCATCTTTCATGGGTTCCAATGATGGTTCCACCCTTGGCTTGAACTTCTCCAAGGGTTTGGTTTTTGCTGAGAAGGTTTTTCAATTTACGGGCTTTTCGGTGCATCCCATGGAAGACTCGGAGATCTTTACCATGGTGGTCTCTTTTGGACGTCATTCCTTCCGTTTGAATGAAGATTCGGTGGCGGCAGCTCTTGAGGCAGCAATTGGCGGCTCGGGCATTGATCTTATGGTTTTCTTGATCAAGGATAAGGTATTTGGCTTTCAGGTATCTTGCAAGGCTGTTGCCATGATCATTATTAGTCTTCGATCTTTTGCTTGTGATCATTTCAAATGTTACTTTCATCTTTGGAGTAACGGTGGTTCGAATTGGAGTCGTGAGTTTAGGATCTGGAATTTGGAATGTGATGCCGAGTGGATCCTCGTTAGTCCTTCTAAGCGGCGGGCATCTCTTGGGGTTCTAGCCATGCATTCTAGGCCATCAAAATCCTCATTCAAATCCTCAAATTCTGTTGGCAAGAAATTATCATTTGCGGTCTTTCAAAATTATAATTCTTGTCGAGGTTAGCGGTATCCGGCTACGGAAAATTGTATTCAAACTACTGAAGACGCTGGTTATTCTATCCCGCCACATGAGAGAGTTGTCATCCATCCCGCGCCGCCGGTGAGCCTTCGGTGGACGTCGACCAGGCCATCTATCTCGTTTGGTACGGTTAATGATCTCCTGCCGTTATCTGATCGCTCGCCGACTATCTCGGGCAGGAATTCGGGTACTTTGAATGTGGACGTGCCAACACGTGCCACGGGCCATGGGCTGCTCTCCGTTGGGTCTGACCGGGCTGGCCCGGCTTCTTCTGCGGATAATTTGGATATTCCTTCTTCTCAGCAAGCCAGGGATGATTTTGAGGATTTAATTTCGAATATGGTTGATGAGGTTCTCACGTGTCAAAAGTGTTTGAGGAAGGGACACTTTGCGGCCTCTTGCACGTCCAAGTTGTGGTGCATCTCCTGCCTTAGGACGGGTCACATCAGGAAGGATTGCAACAAATTTTCACAGGTTTTGGGGCTTGTTTGGCAACCCAAATCCACTAACGCTACGACTTCCGAGGCGCGCTGCAAGAATATCTCTCTGACAACGCTTTTACCAAACTTGGACCTCCCTTCCACTTCCGCATTAAGTCCCTCGTCCAGTTCCATCAGCCCTGGCCCCAAGACTCCCTCTGCCTCGCCGCCTGAAACCCCTCCTCCGCCGTTGCACTCGCCGTCGTTGGAGGCCGAGCCCTCGGTTCCGATGGCGAACTTTCATCTGGATCCTCAGCTTTACGTCCCCGCGGGCCACCATGTCATCGACGGTGGTGAAGATCGCCTTCCAAGAACCTTCGTTTCGCCGCATCCCCCAATTGTGCACTGCCATGAGGAGTTTATGCTTGCTGAGGTAATGCCTATCCCCCAGCCAGATGAGATAGGTGCTGCTAGAGAGGCTGTAGTTTAGTGGTTGCATGAGCATGGAGTTTTAGTCAGATCGGCTCAGCCATGGATTCGCTCTGTGGGGCTTTTTGAGCTTCGTGATGTTGCTGTCTGTTTCCATCTGCTGCAGCTCCCGCCGCAGCCACTGGGCAATGATCGCTTTGTGCGCTTTATGAAGCATGACGAGGGAGAAAATTTCCGCGGCGTTCAGGGTTTCCGTCAGGGCCTTCTCATGTTCCTGGGCATTCCTTTGGATCTTCGCAATACAGAGTGTATCAGGGCTGCTGCCAACACTTTCGGCAAGTTTCATCATTGGGTTAGCGAGGATCCTTACTTGGTCAGGTCTCTGGTGTTTGCTTCCTTCCCTGAAGACATTCTGGTGCCACGTGATGTGGTGTTTATGGATTTTGCACCCTATGGAGGTGCAAGAGTTTATTGGACTGCTCCCCTATATATCTTGGGGGCAAACTTTGCCGAGCAGATGCCTCAAGATGAGGATTGGATGCCCATCAATGGCAATCCGCACCCGGTGCCTGGTGTTCCATTCCCTGAGATGCCCCCTTTCAACTTACCTGCTTTTCCTGCTTTGGGATGGAATGCAGTGCCACCAGCACCTGTGGTCAATGAGATAGCTGATGATAACTGGGGGATCTGGGATGACAATGTAGCCCCTGATCCTGTGCAGGACTAGGAGTCCAAGGTGGTAGATTTATCTGCACAGCCAAGCTCTGCTGCTGATGCCCATGTGCCACCTGTTGTAGTTCTTGATGATGAGTAGCCTGAGGTCCCTGTTCCTCCTCCATTCAATGAGGAGTTTGTTCCTGATCATTGGGCCATTGTGGTCTATCAGCCTCCTGTGATTAGGGAGGAATTTGTTATGCCTGCTGTGCCTTATGGGCCTCCTCTACCTCCTGACATGATTTGGAGAAGATCTTTTGAAAGTCTGCTGCAAGCTCCTATGGTGTTTTCTGTCCCCAAGCCAGTTTCAATGCAGCCTCTGTCGCCTGTTGTTCTGTCTAAGCGAAGCTGGGATTTCGCTTTCTCTGATCTGGATTTGCCTCGTCTCACTTGGAAGGACCAGGAAGTGGCCAGGCCGGTCGCTAGAGCTCTGTTTGTTGATTCTGCACCTGATCAGGCAGTTCCTCCTGTGTCTGTGGTGACTGTGAGAAGGCCACGACAACCTTTGGCACCAACACCAATTGTTGATACTGCCGTCAGACATTGCACTAGGAGTTCTGTCAAGCGGGATGGTTTCAAGCCCGTTTTCCATGAGCTTGCTATACAACCCAAGAAGAAGAAGCCCAGAGCGAAGCCCTTCACGGCCCATGAGTCTGAAGAGCAGGCTTCTGAAGAAATCCCCCTGGCGACTCCGATTGCGCGGCTTCAGGAAATAGGGAGAGAGTTGGAAATTGATGCCACTCTCCTCTCTGTGGATGCACTTATGGTGGACCCACCTGCTTCTGCCTCCATTGATCCTGATGTTTAGCCTGCTTCTGGACTTTTGGGTGTGGCAGGCCCCTAAGTTTGCCGCTTTTATGCTTTATGTATGTCAGTTATGTCATGAACTTTCTTATGTCTGTGTGGTGGGTCAGACTTTGTTCTGTTATTTTGGACATGTGACATTGTGTGTCATATGGGTTATGCTGCCTAGTATATGTTTTAATGAGTAATTCATGTAGAAACTGGAATGTGCTGTGCTGGAATGTTAGAGGTTTGAACTCTGAAGCTAGGCTGCGAGCTGTCAAACAGAAAATTGAGGAATGTCAATGCTCTATAGCCTGCTTGCAAGAAACTAAATGCTCATCTTTCGATTCCAGATCAATCAAAAGTTTCTGCCCTAAGAGATTTGACTCTTTTGCATGCTCCCCTTCAATAGGGGCTTCTGGTGGTATTCTTGTGGTTTGGAATTCAAATGTTTTTATTGGAAATCTAATTGAAGTTCAACAATTTGCTGTGGTGATTAAGTTTACCTCCAGGCAGAATAATGAAAGTTGGACCTTGGTTGTTGTATATGGTCCTTGTCAGGGGGAAGCAAGGGACAATTTTATAAACTGGCTATGTAATCTCTGTATCCCTATTGATGAGCACTGGTTATTGCTTGGTGACTTCAATTTCCTTAGGTCAGTGGACAATAGGAACTTACCTGGTGGGGACATAAATGATATGTTCATCTTCAATGAGGTTATTGGACATTTGGGACTTCTTGAATTGCCAATTAAAGGTAGATCATACACTTGGTCCAATATACAGGACATCCCTCTTCTGGAGCAGTTAGACTGGTTCTTCACCTCAGTAGATTGGATCACTGACTATCCAATGACTGAAGTATTGCCTCTGGCCAGGACTGCCTCTGACCATATCCCTTTTTTAGTATCAATCAAGACAACCATACCTAAATCAAATCTCTTTAGGTTTGAAAACTATTGGTTGGAACTAGAGGGCTTTATGGATTGTGTGGAATCATCTTGGCTAACCCCATCTAGGAAGACTCACATTACTGCTAAGATTGCTGACAAGTTTAAGCATCTAAGAATGTGCCTTAAGAGATGGCAAATGAATGTTTCCAAGTTAAAATTGTTGATTAGCAAGTGTAATCATGTGGTCTTCCTTTTAGATGAGTTGGAGGAATGGAGGCCCTTGTTTAGACAGGAGTTCAATTTCAGGAAAATTGTGAAGGTCCATTTGGAAAAGCTTTTGCACCTGCACTGCATGTACTGGAAAAAGAGATGCACTATCAGGTATATTAAGGTTGGGGGTGAGAACACCAAGTTTTTTCATGCCATGGCCACTGAGAGGCACAGGAGAAATTCAATTGCTAGTCTTAAATTACCTGATGGCTCTGTGGTCTCTGACCATGATCAAATGGCTGGAATTATTTGGAGCTGTTTAAGAACAGAATGGGCACTTCTAGAGGGATTGCAATGGGTTTTGATTTAGCATCTCTAATAATTCCAGTGGATGGCCTGGATATGCTTACTAAACCTTTTGAAAAAGAGGAAATGGATGATGTGGTCAAGCACATGCCTGTGGATAAAGCACCTGGACCTGATGGTTTTAATGGTCTATTCTTCAAGAGGTGCTGGCACATCATATCAACTGATTTCTATGATCTGGCTCATGCTTTTCATGAGGGGACTGCAGTGCTGGACAACATTAATAGTTCTTTCATTACTCTGATACCCAAGAAACTATCACCGGAGGAAGTGGGGGATTATAGGCCTATTTCTCTCACAAGCATGGGTCTGAAGTTCCTTTCTAAGATGGCTGCCAATAGGTTTCAGAGGATAATTATGAAATGCATTCATAAGAATCAGTATGGTTTCATTAAGAGCAGAACAATTCAGGACTGCATTGGTTGGACCTTTGAGTATCTGCATCAATGCCATCAGTCAAAGAGGCCAATTGTGATCCTCAAATTGGACTTTGAGAAGGCTTTTGACTCTGTTGAGCATGAAGCTATCTTCCAAATCCTAAGGCACAAAGGTTTTAATGAAAAGTGGATCCTATGGATGAAGCAGCTACTTGCCACTGGTACTTCTTCTGTCCTCTTGAATGGTGTGCCTGGGAGGAAGTTTATTTGCAAAAAAGGAGTTAGACAGGGGGACCCTGTTTCTCCTCTTCTCTTTGTGATAGCTGCTGATCTTCTGCAAACAGTGATTAATGATATGTTCAGCAAGGGGATCCTAAAGCTACCTATTCCCTGCCATGATCAAGACTACCCTATCATTCAATATGCCGATGATACTCTGATCATCCTCCCTGCTGACAGGCAACAACTTCTAGCACTGAAGGATATGCTGTTGGTGTTCTCTCAGTCCACAGGTCTTGATGTCAACTACCATAAATCTTTTATCATTCCTATAAATGTTGAAAATGCAGTCATGACTGAGCTTGCTTCTGCTTTTGGATGCCAAATTGGAAAGATGCCTTTTACTTACCTTGGTCTGCCTGTGGGTACTACAAGGCCGAAGATGGTGGACTTTATGCCTCTTGTGGATTGTATGGAGAGGAGAATGACTGCCAGCTCCTCCTTCCTTAATCAAGGTGAGAGACTGCAGTTCTTAAATTCTGCCTTGTCTTCCATGCCAATCTTCTTTATGGGCAGCCTGGCTGTTCCTGCTGGAATCCTCAAGCAGTTGGAAAGAATTCAAAGGCAATGTCTGTGGAGAAAAAATAGGGAGGAGCCTGCTCCATCTCTTGCTGCTTGGGATTTGATTTGTAGACCAAAAAACAAGGGTGGTCTTGGTATTTTGAACCTGGGTGTTCAAAACGTGGCTTTGCTTCTCAAGCATGCTAGTAACTTTCTCAACAGGAAAGACCTACCTTGGGTGTCCTTAATTTGGGACTCATATTATCATGATGGCATGCCCCAGGGAACAACTTCTTGTGGCTCTTTTTGGTGGAAGGATATTTGCAAGGTCTTGCAGAATTTTAGGGACTGCTCCTGGGTGCAGGTCAATGCTGGGGACACTGCTCTCTTTTGGTCTGATAACTGGAATCTTGGCAATGAAGTTTCTAGCTTGCAGTCTAGATTCCCAAGATTATTCTCTTTTGCCAAGGATCCATGGATTTCTGTTAAGGACATCTTCAATTCAATAGACTTGTACCAACACTTTCACCTACCTTTGTCTGCTCAAGCTTTTGATGAGTTAAACTTGATAAGAAATATGTTGGTCTCCCATACAAGAGATGACGCTTGTAAGGATTTATGGTTCTGGCAGGGCTCTTCAAAGGTTTACAAACCTAAGCTGTTCTATGGTCATGTTTTTCAGAATGAAACATTCAACCACTTGCTGTGCTGGATCTGGAAATCCTCTTGCACTATCAAGATCAAGGTTTTTGCATGGATGCTCATCATGGACAGACTCAACACTAAGGATATGGTTGATAGAAGGCACTGGCACATGGATGATGGTGTTACTTGTAGGCTATGCCCCCTTCAAGTGAGAGAAACCAGAGACCATCTCTTCTTCAACAGCAATTTCAGTGTCAGAGTTGGGAATTATTTGCAGATTGATTGGTCGGCTGGAACTTCAATGTCTGACCTAGTCATCCAGGCAAGGAAAAGTTTTGATAAGCCCTTTTTCAATGAAGTAGTATTTATTGCCTGCTGGAATATCTGGATCATCAGAAATGCCAAAGTGTTCAGAGGTGAGAGGGCAAGTTTCAACAAATGGTGAGGAGCTTTCAGGCATGACATTACTTTGATGCAGCATAGAATCAAATCTGGATACAAGGATGAGTTACTCAAGTGGATTTCTTTCTTGCCACCTTAAGTTTTCGCCTTTTCTTTATTTTATTTTGTTTTTCTCCTTTCCTTTCGGTTACCTCTTGTAATCATGTTGTTGTAACTGTTGTCTGGCTTTAATAAAGTTTTGATATGCTGTGGGGATTTTACCCCACAGTTCACAGTAAAAAAAACGACCGATCTCTCGCACTATCATGATAGTCAGTTTTAGCTTTCTCTACTGAGGTGTTAACCTAGCTCAACTGGGGCACGATTGCAGTAGTTCTCCCAGCGCTACCTTAGCCAACAATGCGGAACGTAAGGTACCAAAACATGGGAGCCGGGCAAACCCAACTATTGACCAAAGACATGATTCAAAGCCGATGCATATAGTGTTATAAGTTCGGGGTGCCGCACTTGTTAGAGTGTTCGGTCTTCTCACACCATGTTATGGGGTGTTGTAAGCCCCTGGTGTATTATCCGTACCAAAGTGTACGGTTGCATAGTTTCATGACTGAACATATTTGCATATAAAAATATATAAGTACAATAATAGGTAAGAGCTATATATTGTTCATTAAAAAAAAGGTAGCTGCGAAAGCAGAACGATACAAAAAGTGTGGTAAGCAAGAGATGGGAGTATTTGACATATTCCCCTTCAGGGGCAAGCTGCAGGATTGTAAGAGAAACAGGTATTTAAACTCGTTATAGAGACCACCTTGACCTTTGACGTAGCTTGCTTCCTCCCTGGCTATTGCATCGTTCATTCGGCGATAGTATTGCCTGACCAGCCTTCCGAATAGTTGGGTCCTGAAAGTGTGTGAAAAAGGAAAATGGCAAAATAGGGAGCCCTCTAGTGCGGTTAAGCCGCATTCTGGGCGTGCCGTTGTTGTGCCCCTCCCCTTATGCCCATGGTATTTCTAAGGCGTAATTATGTACGCGTGGTACCAGCATTGCCGTTTGGCGGGGGCTAGGGTCGGGGCCGCACTACTATGCTTGCTCGGAACGTGCCAGCCGGATTTGTTGTAGGTTACCTCGGGCTCGCTTGACGTTGTCCGGACGTTTGGCGCCTGGATTGGAGAACTGCCTTGAGAGGCTACTCTGTACTTCCGCTGCCAGGGCCGCCGTGTGCTCCTCCGTTCGGAGAGAGTGTTCTGTGTTTCCATTTACCGTGATGACTCCGCGAGGTCCTGGCATCTTGAGCTTGAGATATGCGTAGTGCAGCACCGCATTGAATTTTGCAAATGCGGTTCGTCCGAGCAGGGCGTGATAGCCGCTGCGGAATGGGACTATGTCGAAGATTAACTCCTCGCTCCGGAAGTTATCCGGTGATCCGAAGACCAGCTCGAGTGTGACCGAGCCTATACAGCTGGCTTCGACCCCTGGTATGACACCTTTGAAGGTTGTCTTTGTGGGTTTAATCCTCGAAGGATTGATGCCCATTTTTCGCACTGTGTCCTGGTAAAGCAGGTTCAGGCTACTGCCGCCGTCCATTAGGACTCTGGTAAGGTGAAATCCGTCGATAATTGGGTCTAGGACCAGTGCGGCGAATCCGCCGTGACGGATGCTGGTGGGATGGTCCCGTCGATCGAAAGTGATCGGGCAGGAGGACCATGGGTTGAACTTTGGGGTGACTGGCTCCAGCGCATAGACGTCCTTGAGAGCACGCTTCCGCTCCCTTTTGGGGATGTGGGTTGCGTATATCATATTCACCGTCTGAACTTGCCTGGGAAATCCCTTCTGTCCTTTGTTGTTCGGCGGCCGGGGCCCCTCTTCGTCATTGCAATGTAGCCCCTTGTCTCTGGTCTCGGCACTTATCTTGCCTGCCTGCTAGAACACCCAACAATCCCTGTTGGTGTGATTGGCTGGCTATTCGGGGGTGCCGTGTATCTGGCACGAGCGATCAAGTATCCGGTCTAAGCTGGATGGGCCCTAAGGATTTCGTTTGAATGGCTTCTTCCGCTGACCCGGTTTAGAGCCTCTGAATCCGGCATTGACTGCCGTATCTTCAGTATTGTCACCGTTAATGCGGCGCTTATGCTTGTTGCGGTGTGACCTGCCGTTGTTATCCTTGTTATCCGAATTGCCGGGGCTTTTGCTTATGTTATTGCTACGAGCTAGCCAGCTGTCTTCTCCCGCGCAGAAGCGGGTCATGATTGTCATGAGGGCTGCCATAGACTTCGGCTTTTCCTGTCCTAGGTGCTGGGAAGCCATTCGTCTTGGATGTTGTGCCTGAAGGCTACGAGGGCCTCGGCGTCCGGACAATCGACTATTTGGTTTTTCCTTGTCAGGAACCGTGTGCAGAATTGTCTGGCCGATTCCTCTGGTTGCTGGATTATGTGGCTTAGGTCATCGGCGTCTGGTGGTCGCACATACGTGCCCTGGAAGCTATCAAGGAATGCGGATTCTAGGTCCTCCCAACAACTGATTGACTCTGCTGGCAGGCTATTAAGCCAATGTCGTCCTGGTCCTTTAAGCTTGAGCGGGAGGTATTTGACGGCGTGTAGATCATCGCCACGGGCCATGTGGATGTGAAGGAGATAATCCTTGATCCATACCGCAGGATCTGTTGTGCCATCGTATGATTTGATGTTTACGGGTTTGAAGCCCTCGGGGATTTGATGATCCATTACTTCGTCTGTGAAGCATAGTGGGTGTGCGGCGCCCCTGTACTGAGCTATATCGCGACGCAGCTTGGACGAGCTTGGTCTGTTGTATTCGGCCGGGCCATACTTATTATGTCCGGCGTGACGGCTAGCGTCACGTGAAGCGGGGCACCCATGCGATCCGTAGATCGATCTTGTTTGCCTTGCCTTAATCTCCAAGATGTATCGCAGGTCTGTTGCGTCTCCCCGTACTCTCGTATGTTTTGAGCGGTGTCGGGGTGCGGCTTGGGTCGAGGGCCTGAAGGCCTCTCTATCGCGGCCACGGGGTGGCCGATCGGGCGCATCGTACGCTGGTGATGTAGGTTTAGTTGCTTCCTCCTCAAGTTGGGGAAGCAGCCTGCGCTTCGGGTAGCTCTTGGATGGGCGTTCTAGTTTATACTCTTCGGCCGCTAGGACTTCAGTCCATCTGTCGGCTAGCAAGTCTTGGTCAGCTCTAAGCTGCTGCTGTTTCTTCTTGAGGCTGCTTGCTGTGGCTACGAGTCTGCGTTTGAAACGCTCTTGCTCGACGGGATCCTCTGGCACGACGAATTCATCGTCGTCGAGGCTTGCCTCGTCTTCGGAGGGAGGCATGTAATTTTCGTCCTCATCCTCTTTGTCGGACGCTCTCTCACAAGGGCTGGCTCCTTCGTTCTCCTGCACTGAATCCTGCTGGAGGGGGTTGTCTTCGGCACTGTCCGGCGTATTGTTATCTCCGGTGCCGGAATCGCCATTTTTGCTTTGGCGGGACTTAGAGCGGCGCCGCTGACGTCGGCGCTTGGGTTGCTTCTTGGAGGGGTCATCCTCCATTTTCTGCTCGCCATCCCCCACTTTAGGGGTGTCCACCATGTATATGTCGTATGACGAGGTGGCCTTCCAGTTCCCTATAGGCACTGGTTCTTGATCGTCTCCTTTGTCGGCGTCCATGCCGTCGATGTCTTCGGAGTCGAAGTCGAGCATGTCGGTTAAATCGTCGACAGTGGCTACAAAGTGGGTGGTGGGTGGGCTACAAATTTCTTCGTCGTCCGCGTCCCAACCGTGTTGGCCATAGTCTGGTCAGGGCTCTCCTGAAAAAGAGAGAGACTTTAACGAATTCAGGATGTTGCCGATAGGTGAGTGCTGAAAGACATCCATGGCGGTGAACTCCATGACCGGAGCCCAATCGGGCTAAACCGGGAGAGGTGCGGGATTTACGGAGTCCGGATCGGAGTCCGGCACCTCGGAGTCACGGGCCCTGCGAGGGACTAGGCTGGTATCCGGCTCTATCGCCATAGAGATTGCAGTTTCTGGGGTGGTGTCTAACCGTCCATCCCCGACTGGCGTAGTGGGCTCCGAGCTAATGGTCGGAGCGGACACCTGAGCGACGCTCTGGGTGTTTTTCGATGACAGAGCTAAATCGTGCCCATCATGACAGTGCGGCACGCCCGGTTGTGGCTCGAATCCGTCGAAGATCAAGTCCCCACGGATGTCGGCCGTGTAGTTCAAGCTTCCAAACCTGACCTGATGGCCAGGGGCGTAGCTCTTGATCTGCTCCAGATGGCCGAACGAGTTAGCCCGCAGTGCGAAGCCGCCGAATACGAAGATCTGTCCGGGGAGAAAAGTCTCATCCCGGACTGCGTCGCGGTTGACGAGCAAAGAAGCCATCGGGCCTAAAAGGCAACGACACAGAGGAACTCTCAATGAAAGCACCAATGTCGGTGTCAAAACTGGCGGATCTCAGGTAGGGGGTCCCGAACTGTGTGTCTAGGCGGATGGTAACAGGAGACAAGGGACACGATGTTTTTACCCAGGTTCGGGCCCTCTCGATGGAGGTAAAAACCTACTCCTGCTTGATTAATATTGATGATATGGGTAGTACAAGAGTAAATCTACCACGAGATCGGAGTGGCTAAACCCTAGAATCTAGCCTATGGTATGATTGTTGTTCGTCCTATGGACTAAAACTCTCCGGTTTGTATAGACACCGGAGAGGGCTAGGGTTACACAGAGTCGGTTACAATTGGAGGAGATCTTCATATCGTATCGCCAAGCTTGCCTTCCACGCCAAGTAAAGTCCCATCCGGACACGGGATGGAGTCTTCAGTCTTGTATCTTCATAGTCCGGGAGTCCGGCCAAAGGTCATAGTCCGGCCATCCGGGCACCCCCTAATCCAGGACTCCCTCAGCGCATGACGTCTTCGAACGTGTAGGGGTACAAATCAGCCGCCGCCAATATGCGCCAGCCTCTAACGTTACTGCCTCTTGCATTGATGGCAATCCTTATGTCGAACCCCGCGATGAGATAGTAATTGTCGTAGCCGCATCGCTTTGTCGGCGGGTCCGCAATTGCTATCTTCTTCAATCTCATGTAGGCATTATCATACATATTCAAGCCCAGCCAGTCCGGAAGGCCGATCCCAATGGTGGAGAAGGGGTCTACCGGAACGGCCGCACTGCTGTGGATGTTGTGCAAAATGATGGTGGTATCCGGCCGGAGGTATGCAAGCCAATCTTTGTTGGCACCGACCCAGACCTATATATAAGACGGTGGGCAGCAGAGAAATTACGGGATGGAAATGGAATAACTAAGTACTACATGATCAAACTCCATTACTGACATGCTCATCGGACAAAATCCGACTACCTCTCAACGTCTGCAACTCTAGTGGAGTCAACGTGCAACCATGGCCAGGGAGCGGTGGACTGTTCGAAGGATTATCTCATAGAAGAACCTTCTCCTCGAGGACGCATGGAAGACCAACAAGCATGGACTTTTCCCAAGCCTGTTTAAGCAGCGTCTTGAAAAAGTTGGTGCAGGAAGCACCGAGTCTTGCGGCGGTGAGGACGTCGGAGCGGCATGTGATTTCTCCCAGAGGATCGTCGTCCAAGATCTCCCAGCCCCGACGAGGAGGAGAACCGCCTGGTGAATCCATGGGAGCAGCGACGAACTGCCTTCTCTTCGGGGGGAGGGGAACTGGCGAGGAGGAGATAAGAGTGTAGTAACCGCAGGGCCTTGTCCCTTCCAACTGTAGATCGTTACTCAGCAAAGGGGTGATGCTATTATTTACAACTAGTACTAGCATTATGGAACGTTATGGGATTGCATTATACTGTAAATAATAACACTAGTTAGAAATTTTTGGCACTAGGTAGTAGTTTTTGGCGTGGATTAAGAAATTTTGGGTATGTTTTTGCCATTTTTTGTACACACCAACTAGTGTCAAAAACATCTTACAATATGTGACGGAGGAGTATGTACTCATACTGTAGCAGTACTAGTACTACTTTTCTCAACTAGTAGTGCGATGTACTGTACTTCTAGTCTAGTCTAGTATAGTGCATCAGTTTTGAACTCTTGAATCTCAGGGCCAAGGAGCTATAGTTGGAAGTGGAGGGTACTATTGTTCTCTAGAACCATCGTTGTACTATCAATGCAGGGGAAGTACACCTGCGTAGTGGCCTAGTGGGTACTCTCGGTGCTCTATTCAGCCGCTCCTCTCAATTACACACTAGCAGCCTATTTATCAGCGACGATTACTGCGGGGGCAGAACATTTGAGTTATTTGATACAGCGAGACTAGGCTTTTTGCTTCCATTTGTGGAGGTGTAATGGATCTCATCGAACTTTGTTAGTAGTTCCTTCTTTATGAATGAGATGCAGCAGAGCTTTTGCCTCCGTTTCAAAAAAACCGTCAAGAGGAATTTCTTCTATAGTAGAGCCGATAATGGAGTGAAGTCCATGCGTGCAACGCCACAAGCTACAGAGTAGTAGTAGAGCACTTTACATACAGAGCAATATTGCATAGTTCCCAATGCCCCGCCAGGCTTTTCCGGCTCCTCAGGCTTAATTGGGAGGCGCTAGTTTAAATATGCTACTAACTGATGAGGAAGCTGCAAGCGAGGTGCGGCTCGGATGAGCACGCGAGCCATGGGATGCTGGGAAGGAAAACCCGTTCACGTGGCTAGGCTGTCCAGTGCACCCAGATTGTGGGGCCACACGTCCGTTTGACTTCAAAACTCAAACTACCCGTGTAAAATATTGGCTCGTAGCAAAGTGTAGTAGTACTATTTTTTTGAAAAAGGCCGCCATGCGTTCGGTCGGGACCGAACCCACAAAACGAGGTATACACTCCTGCGACCACTAGTAGTATCGTTGGAGTACAACACAACCTAGAATCGCCTTTTGTCGCTAGTAGTACGTACATTGTTCCTTACAAGAAACCCCTAATAATGCAAGGAACCACTAAAATGCCAAGAAACTACTACCACTTGCAGACGTGGCAGACTTAAGATAAGACTACCTTATCAACCATTGTACATGCTCTTACCAATAAAAAATCTCGAGTGACCTCCTACCTCCGACCTGTCCACCTAGTCATCCTCGGCCATGGGACGCAGCTACCGCTGCCGGCAGAAGGCGAGGTCAAAACCGCTGGCGGTGCAGAGCCCATGTTGCGGCAGCCCGGATGCCAGGTCCGTCCGACGCTCGCGGCCGCTAGCTAGCCAAGATAGCTCCGTCCAGCTGCTTGTCTGCAAGGTTTGCTAGCTAGATTGGCACGGCAGCACGGAAGCTTGCTCGAGCGCACCGCGCTAAGGCCAGCCATCTGGCTCGAGTGAAGGCCAGCGCGGCGGCTTACTCGCTCGTCAGTCATGCTCGGGCCAGCCTGCCAACCCGTGCGGAGGCCAGCACGGTGTCCGGCCCGTCCGGCGGAGCGACTGCCAACTCACTCATCACCGGCGCCATCGACGAACATGCATCAGTATTGTTTGAAGTAATGTTCAGGAAAATAATGCTTTGAGGGGGAATAACAGGATAGAAGGTCAGATGTGGGTCCCTCGTGTCAACGGTCAAACAAAATGTGTTGGTTTAAGCTGCCTAATCAGCATGGATGTGTGGGCCAACCCTGTCAAAAATGGGTTTAAACGAACCTAATTGGTAGGAGTACTAAGTAGTAGTTTTTGGCGTGGATTAAGAAATTTTGGGTATGTTTTTGCTATTTTTTGTACAATAGATTCTTCCTAGGGCTGGTTGAAAGTGGTAGTTTTTTGTTAAATACTCTACATATTGTAAGTAGGAGTGAAAGTTAAGCTTTGGAAGCCAATAAGCAAGGCTAGTTACATAGTGCATATGTGTACATGATTGAAAGTATATATCAACCATGAGTGACTAATATCTTGATGGAAAACTCGAAACTATGGAATACTAGGTAACGAAAGGAAATATCATGATTGAAAGTAAAAAAAAGCATGGTTGGAAATACTAGCAATGTTCATGTCTGTTGCAACGAATCATAATTAGAATAATACTTATTCACAAACTTGGTACAAAACACTCTAATTTTGATATACATATGTCACTAGAGATATATTATGTTTCAATTAGAATAAATTCCTTGGGCTGTTTTGGTGAGGTCAGGGAGGGATGTGGTTGGTTTTAAGGTACTAATTATGCGTTTTTCTGCAAATTGGTAGACAAGTGGGATGTTGGTGAGAAGGCAACAACTTACCTCACAATTGTTAGATGTAGATCTAATGGTCAGAAACAACGGATGGCAGACACACCAGCATCACCAACTTAGTCGTGTGTAGGAGTACTAGCAAGATCTGTGCATTGCACGGAACATCAAGATGCATTTTTTTATAAAACACTTGTTGTGATTGACCCTTGCGGGAGTAATCCCATGTGTAAAAACTAATGATATCTCGAGAAATATGAGATAAGGTGAAGAGGAGTGGGGTGTGGTGGTGGTTGGTGGTTGTACTGAGCGGGGGCATGGGGATTGACGACGCCGGCAGCGGCCACCAGGCCAGTTTGTTCCGAAGGCTTCCTTTCTTAATTGATCAACAATGAGGTTTGTTGGAGATAAGGATGAATGAGGGAAGGCCTTGTCTGCAATGTGGAGAGGGGTGCGGGTATCTTATAGTTTAATTTCCATCCGTCAGATATAGATCGGATGGTCTATATTGCAAGATGGCACACGTACCATCATCACCAACTCGGTTTTTTATAAGAGAAGAAATATAAGTATGGAGATACAAATGTATTATCGATACTTGCTTCCGTAAACTAGCATCTACATTCTATTCAACGCCTCGGCATGTGGGGCCTTAGCACAATGACTTCTCGACTATGTAAAACAAAGATTTTCTCATCGCCGACAAGGAGGGGGTGACGGTGCCGCGCTTTTTGGCTTGCTCTAGTCCTAGTAGTCATACTAGGTGGTCTAAGCACATGTAGATTTATTATTTTTCACGTTTCGTGTTCGCCGTACTGCCACGACTGTTGATGAATAGACGGTAAGTTATTCACGGGGAAACCCTTGTTGAGCGTGTTTGCGAGAGAGATAGAGACAGTGTGCGTGTGTGATATGTTAGAGACTGAGGCAATGATAACAAATTCTTTTTGTCTATGTGTGTGGAGGATAGAGAGAGACATGTACATGGGGCTTTGTGTTGTGTAACATGGAGACACATATACATAATTAGAGCGTGAGTGTGTGAGATACACATGCGGACATGGGGAGAGATGAGGATCCAGATAAATCGGTGTCTGTGCGTGTGTATGTGTGTTTGTGCATGCGTTTGTGTGTGAGAGGGAGAGAGTGTATGTGGAGTAGAGAGACCACTGATGATGTAAACCTAGTATAAGGGAAGGGGGAATGGTGTGACATGTGTAGTAGCAAGATAGCATGGGTGCGAGCGGGGGGAGTAGACTATTTGGAAGAGACATCGAGTGTGTGTGTGGGAGAGGGGTGTGAGAGCGAGAGAAAGAGAGAGCTAGCAATGGAGAGAGAGAGAGAGAGGGTGAGAGGGGTCCTTTATGTCCATAAATGTCGTATATATAGGGAGACAATGTTGATGTTGTCCGAAATTGGCCTATGAACAGAGACGCAAGGGAAGCGAGTCATCGTGTGTGTGATAGGGACTTCATGAGAGATCTAGAATAGATGGTGTAGAGAACAATGTGTGAAATCGAGAACGATTATACATTAGGGAGCTATGCAAAGAGTCACGACATATATGTATACATGGAAGGAGTTGGGGCGGGTCCGCATGTGGGAGAGATAGAAAGAGGAGAGTGGTGCACAAGGAGACAAAGTGTGCTTGTTCGAAGTGGGGGTGGTATGTGAGGTGAGTACGCGAGAACCACATAACTAGGGTGATAGACGTTTGGGGGCGACATTTTGTGTGTATGGGAAATATACACTCTACATAGTGCGTGTGCTTGGGTAAGAGAGATAGCGGGAGACCTAGAGAGTGAGGGAAGAGATGTGTGCATGCCCGAGAGACAAAGTGATAGAGACCTATGTTGGGGTCCGGACTTTACAAGAGAGAGGGGTGTTAATCTGCTCGTGTGTTGGTGTTTGGGGGAGAGAATGACTTCTCTATGTGTGTGTGTGTGTGTGGTGGGGGGGGGTTCACTTCAATTTGTTTCACAGTTTGTACTATGAGATAATGATACTTTTGAACATGCGTGATATACCTTGATGTACCAGAATTACAAACCTAAGATTGGAATTTTGGAATTCGACTCCATCATTAGCTTTTGTAATTCATTTAAACGGAGGTACATTTTTAAGCCGGGATTTCATGATTTCAAATTCATATATCAAACCTAGAGATATACACATACGGGCATGTTCAAACTTTATAATCATCCACTTTATTCATACACATACACATTTTTGCTTTTGTCATCATATTTAGGATAAACACATTTGGAATTTCATTTGAATTGGACCGTATGATGGTATTTGCTTGTAGTAGCTCAATGATCCATATTTGAATTGAATGGACAATCTAAGTTTCGAGTTGGAGACATTGATTTTCAAAACTTGCACATTTTTTTGCGTGCAAAACAAAGAAATTGTCGGCATGATATCATAGTCGGCCGTACGAGAGCAGAATACTTATAATTTTAGGCGCCAAAAGCTTTCAAACTTCCCGCTCACATCGAAATATCACGCGCCCAAAAGTTTAGCCTTGCGATATTCCTGTTTTACCCCTGCCACATGAACGGAAAAGGGCTGCTTTGGTAACTCCATTGTTTTCCCCTCTTTGCCCCCAACATTCTTCCCCAGAGCCCCTCCCCTTCCCCTCCCAAACCCCCCCAACCACGGCAAGCCACCTAATATAGTCCTCCACCGCAGCGGTGGACCTCACACCCCGCTGGATCTACCTTCCGCACCTTGGAACCCCCAACTGCCAACTCACCACTTCACCGGAGCCGCTTCAGCGACTGGCTTGTCCACCGCTCCAGATCTCCTTGACTGCCATCATGGTCCACCGCACCGGATCTGCTTAACCGCCCCCCTCGTCCACCACAGCGTAGGCCCTTCACTGACTCCCTCGTCTGCCATTTCGCTGGCCCTTCATACAAGCTCTCGTCCGCCGCAACAGATCCGCCTCACCGAAAGCACTGTACAACGCTCCCGCCGAAGCCTTCGTCCACTGCACCGGGCCCGCTCCACGGACGCCATATTCAACTCCACTGGCCCTGCTTTACTAACATCGCAGCCTCACCAGGTTATTTCGACTTGTACTCCTTCAGGTTTTCTCTTTATCATGCAACTGTTCACTTACCACAGATGAGCTTTCTTGTATGTCGATAGGCGCCGCAACCGTAGCACCGGAGCCGCTTCAGCGACGGTGACAACCGGCCCAAACTCAACCACAACACGAGCACCATCAACGATCCTTAGCTATCAAGTATGACAACGATACCCATACGCCGCCGAGAATCAGGTACTATTATCCAACGACCGGCGCCAAAGTTCACTTTCCTAGCATAAGCACCGCACCTTTGAATTTCTTCACGGCATCATTCAGTTTTTCATGAGACGCGTTATTCTGCTTGCACCTGTAGGGCCATACTTCTGGCAGTGAACATGTTACATGTGCTAAATTACATACCAGTGCACATATAGTTAATATGCTTTAGTTTTGTTCTGATGCCACCTGTTGGTTCCATCAGACTGCTTAATGTTCTCTATGCTTAATTACACATCAGCAAACTAGCATGTGGTTCCGCTGCTTTTTGTTTGTTTTACCCTACATTTTCTGATGCTAGCTATTACATCACTGCTCCGAGCCTCTGTTCATTACTTGTTTGTGTGTTCTTGATCTTCCCAAGTTGCATGACTAATTTGATGCTTCTATTAATTATGGAGCTGCCAACCCCATCAAGCAAAATATTTGTTCTTTTGGGGCTGGCACCTCGAACAAGCATAAAAATAGAGGGAAGCAGATATATTGTCGTGTATGCACACACCCTTCTTTCATTAGTTTAGATGAACCATTGATGATCAATTTGGACCAGTGCATGCAATTAAAATTAATTTTACCAAAATAGATGGTGCAGAATAAACTACAACAACTAGATTTGCAACCACGGGATGCTGACGATATCTTCAAAGAACATTGCAACAGCAGCTAGGCTTCACAGCAACATATGGTAAGCCAGTGTGTTTTAGTACATGTGAAATGTAATGCGAGTGGGCTGATTTCTTGGCTTGTGCCCTCAATGTGTAATCCTACCGAATTACAAATAGTTCAGTTGTCTACTTTGCTGTATTGCTTGATTCGAATGCTTGTTTGTTGTTACGCTATACTTGAGTTGGCCAATATGTCAGCAGTGCCTACTGTACTATCGTAAAGAAATGCATGCCTATTTCATTTGAGTCCTTAACTTTTCCTCTCAACTTCATCACAAGACTGTCTTCGTAGTTTATATGAGGCCACACTGTTAAGTGCTTTCTCAGATTATTTCAACTGCTTAGATGCCTTGGCAACTTAAATATAGTGGTGGTACACTCCCTTTCAACTAGGGATGTCAACTGGGTCCCATTTAATCCCGATTAAAGTCCACTAGTGGTATGATAGTTCAAAAGAGTTTTTGTTTTTTGAGGAAAATGAACTAGGGAGGTAGCAAAAACTAACTAGATGGGACTGGCGGATGTTGTTTATTCGCCACCTTACATCCCTAGTTTCATCTTACCATTTTAATTTCTTTTCGGCTGATGCTGCTTCGAACCATTTAAATATAGTTTGCCATGCTTGGCAATAATTCGTCCGTCGTTTACCATGTAAGCTTACTGCCTGGATCATACGATAACTAGTCCTGGCCATCTCAGGCCCGGCCCTGTCGGCCCACCCAGGCCCGGCCCTAAAATACAAGGCCTAGGCCTGATGGGCTTGCCCATGGGCCGGGCTTGGGCCTGAGTTTTGAGCCCACCAATAGGGCCTGCATGGGCTTGGGCTTGGCATACTGTAATTTTAAGGAAGAGGCCCGACCCACGGCCCTAATCCCTAAGGGCTTTTCAGGGCTTTTCACCAGATGGCCCGGGCTTGGGCTTGAAAAGTAGGCCCAATGGTAGGGCCTGGGCCTCAGTTTTCTGTAGTGGGATTTTTTAGGCCCGGCCCAAGCCCGGCCCAGCCCAGCCCATGGCCAGATATAACGATAACTATCTCTTACTTATGTCCAGCGGAAACCTTTCAGGATGCCGTTCACACTAGGACACAATGTACAATCCCAGAATCTATTTGTGGAAGCAGTGCGCCATCCATGTTACCAATGGTAGCAGTTTAGAGGCAACACCGCTGGAGAGCAGTCTGAGCACAAATATTATAGTGCTTGAGGGTCTACTAGAGGCATAAAGAGATGGTGTGGCTGCCATG
Organism: Triticum aestivum; assembly: GCF_018294505.1. NCBI lineage: Eukaryota > Viridiplantae > Streptophyta > Magnoliopsida > Poales > Poaceae > Triticum > Triticum aestivum. The sequence goes on along the minus strand of NC_057813.1, from coordinate 460,884,274 downwards.
AATGAGGTAATCTTTATCTTGAGGCTGGAAATTACGGAATTAGCGGCACGCATTATGCAAGCAACCCAAGAATTGGAGGAAGTAAGAATGTTGCATTTGGAGACGGAGGAGGTCCTGCTGTTTCTGCTATCTGAAGCCCAAGGTAATCCCGGTTCTTCTTTAGATACCAGTTGAAATTGTCATTAGATTATTGTACTTGCATGTTGTGTCATGTCTCTGAATGGATTATGTTGCAAGACCCCCTATGTTGTCCATGTGTTGTAATGACCAGAATTTTTTAGGCGAGGTAATCCTCAGTACTTGTATGATTGACATAAGGTGAACTGTTTTTCGTGTGAGCATATTGTATTGGATGAAATAACTGTTTGACTCAGAGTGTATCGAACCTACTGAATTCAAAGATCACGGCATTTCTAAATCATAATCATATATAAAGGTGGAATAAATCTTTGTTGTGGTTTTGAAGAAATAAATAACAAAACGTATAATTATCTGTGGATATTTGTAATAGAATACAAATTGGATTTCAATTTAGTTTGCCAGGTCCCAGGGCAAACGTGAATGCTAATTCTCCCAAGTTTTGAACGAAGCGGCTAAACACCCACTATAATTTGTGGGCTGCCCGAAGCAAGTGTTTGCGAGATGGAAATTACTGTCTACCCCTGACACTTGACATCCTTATCGACCGGATTTACACTGCTGTCGATAGGGGTAGACTAGTAACTTCAATCAGACATGACACGACGGCCTTTGAGCCCATTCAGACACGGTGGGCGCCAAACGTGGGCGGAAAAACACATTTGATTCAAGCTCGTCCGAAAGACATGTGTCTGTTCCTCCATTTCCCCATTCATACACGGTGGCCGGCAAAACAAACTCTCCGAAATCGATGTAGGCTAATATTTTAAATAGGGGCAGATGTGTAACTTCCATCAGACGTGACACAACCGCCCTACCTGTTAGCCCCGTTCATACACCGTGGGCGCCAAACGTGGGCGGCAAAACACCCTCTCCTCGCCCAAAATAGTTACCAACAAATATTTGGGAGATGCGAGATTACCGTCCTATCCCCAACCGACGCGATGTCCGAAATTTTAAACGAGGGATAAGTTCGTAACTTTCCCCCATTTTAGAGAAGCGCGTCCCAAAGTTTGAGATCCCCCCTCCCCTCCATTTTCCCATTCATACACCTTCGGTGGCATGACCACCTCAGCACTGCGGCCAGCCTCCTCCGTCCGCCACCCCATTCTCCACCTTGCCGGAGCCGCTACCCCTACCCCGTCGTCCACTGCAAGAGATGGACGTCTCTCATCCACGGTGCTGGACCAGGATCCTTTCGTCGCCTCCTCTCGCTTCATCGGCACCATTGTCCACCTTGCCGTTGCTGCTCCTACGACCGACTCGTCACGGCAACATGATATATCCCCCAACCCGGTCGTCTGCCATCTAAAGTCTTCTTCCCCGCCGCTGACAGCCATCGCACCCGCAGCTCCCTCAATGTATTAGCATAGGCCTACACGGCGTCACAAGAGAGGTGGTACTCTTCCATATGTGCTTAAGTTATTGATCTCACCCGGAAAATAGATCGTAATTTGTTTACTGTACTTTTCTTGTCCGTACCAAATCGTAGTGGTAGTTGAAATCAAACATTGGTTGCGAAGTAGCTTTGTCTGGTTTGCACCTTCAGATCCGCCATGGCACGGACACTATACTTGTGAATCTTATGGTTTCCCCCCTTTATATTCACTACCATCATCCTAGGTGCTTCGTGTCGTGCTAGCACTTCTACTCAAGACCTCAACCCAAAGCTTACATGTTGAAATACGAATCTGATATGATGCTCATATCACTAAAATAGAGAATGTTTAATAGGTCACCTAATGTTCCTATATTCGTTTCGAAAAGCATGTGCGCCACCCACTGGTCCAGCTAGTTCCACTTTCCTGATTTTTCTTTTGATGCTTAGGGTTTTCCCCTTTTATCTACTCTACTATGATCTGCGTAGGTGCTTTCTGTCATACTAGCATTACTCCACCCTTCAAGCTAAACAACACAACACTCAGAATTCGAAAGCTTAGTTGTTCAAATATGATTGTGATATGATACTGATATTAGTTAACCGACACATTTAATTGGTTAGCTAAAGGTCCCACTTGATATTCCAAATGCATGTCGCGACCTATAGAGAGACAACATAATTGCATTTCTTTGTCACTTGTTGACCGTACTTTCTTGTCCATACCAAATCTTAGTTGTTATTTCAAAGCAAACATCGGTTGCTAACTACCCTTTGCACAGTTTGCAGCTTAAGATCTACCATCCCACTGCCATGGTCAACACTGTACTCATCATGCATATGTTTTCCCCATTTTATGATGACCACAATCAGCCTACATGGTTCGTGTCATAATAGCACTGCTCCACCCATCGAGCTAAACAAGCTTAGTTGTACAAATTCATATTTGATATTATTGCTGATATTAGTAAAACTGAGAGATGTTTAATTTGTTAGCTAAATGTTCCTACTTTAGTTTCGAAATGCATGTGAGCCACATATGGAGAGACCTGAAAGAATAGTATTTCTCTGTGCGCTCTGGTTCATCATGGGTGGCCAACCGACATTGTATTGAAAGACTTGTAATATCTTCAATCTGCTTGCTCTTCTGCTCTTCTTTAAGATGATACTCTTCTCTTGCGGTCGACTGGTCAGGTCGAGTTGTTCTCCCTTAGTATATTTTGAATCTGTCAAGTCAGGTCGACTGGTTCTTCTTTACTATATGTTGAAGCTATCATCTGCGAAGTGTCATCACTTCTAGAGCGCTCATATTTTGAGTAGTAGGCCACATTATATTAATGCACACAACAAATTACAGCATGCATGGCATCTTTTAAAAGAATTGTAGAGATAACACAAAGGGGTTTACAGGGAGGCAGTATTGGATTAGAATCACTTCTGCATTACAAAGAAAATCTCGCTTATTTTTATGTTTTCATGCATGTCAGATATTGAACATTATCAAAATGAATATGAGAATGGGCGCACGAGAGGAATATTGCGGAATGATCCAATGGCTAACAAACTTGGCATGGTGGAGGATGGCCTATCTTATTCACCCATTAAGGTGCTTGCTCTAACTTTGCAAAGTTGTATTGGTCGCACATATTTTGCATCTGACCTCTTGCATTACTTCTACTTAGTTACACCATCTGCTTAGTTTAAGCATCATATATGAGTATATGCCATACCTATCCATTTTCTGTACCTATTCCATGTGTCGTCACACTATGTTTTTCCAGTCAAATGTTGTTCTTTCGTAATAGATGTCCAAAAGGAAGAGGGTGAGTGCATATCTTCAAGGAGTACAAACTAGGTATTTGGAAAAGGTAGTGATACCTGTTAAATCAGATAGATCAGCAGCCACAAAAAACACAGGCCCAACTGTACTACACTTTACCCCTACTCCAGTGGCCAAACCCCTATTAGACCTACTGGGAGCCCAGTGTGAGGTACTGTCTATGATATCAATTCAAAATTTGAACTCCTAAATTTCTGCTTGTGCCTTACCTTCTCTCTTGTATGAAAACTAATTTCACATGAATCTCCTTGCTTGAAGGATCATAAAATCTCAAAACAATAATGGCATCTGCATTGCTCTTGTCAGTACCTCTCTCCCTTTTGCCTTGTAACGCTGTACTTAATTAATTGCTATTTGATTATGTATCATCAGTCTGCACCTGAGCTTCATTATCCTCTGTTTCTTCCAATATTATTTGATCTATATTTACTCTTTGCAAAATGTAGAATAATGGCAATGCTTATAAAGAATTTTCTTTGGGGAATTTATCGAATTATCCTTCCATCAACATGGAGAAGGGCTTTGTCCAGCCCATGTTGACATGTAATGTAAGTTCATCCTTCTCAAGCCTTCAAACTTTGTTCTAGTATAGATTTGGATAGGCATCATTTCCTCCACTGCTGTTTGCTTTGCTGTTTACATCTGATTGGATGTTTGCAACAACTACCAGTTTCAAATTGTAGTTGTAAAAACATGTTCCTTATGCAGAACAGATCCATTTATTTGCTTATATAATTGTGAAACATGTTACGTGTCTCCTTGTTTCTCTTTCAGAGTCGTATCTCTTACGCCAGGAAGAACTTTAGGGAAGATAGTGAGCCAAACCATCTTGGGGACAGCGAGATGACCCCAAGGTCCTGTCTTGATGAAGACAGTGAGTTGAAGCTACTCACCAGCAGGTGTGAGACAACCTCTGTGCAGTTGCTACCTCAATCAGTTCGACTTCTTCAGTCTCAACTTAAAGCAGAAAGGCTTGCTTCAGCTCAGCTCCGACTTGAAGTCAAAGATGCAATGAAGATGTCAAAAGGACTGCCGTGCGCACCATCATGCCTTAAATCTAGTGTTGATGAATCTATCATGGACACAACTGTGGTCTACTCAGCTTCTTCAGCTATTTGGGGGGGCCGACCTGGCCAGGCCTAGTGCCTTCTGAAGTACTCTCAGTTTTGTATATTCCTTTGTCGGCGCGTTTATTTGCACTGGTGGCGAACTTTGATGCCCAGTGGATGTAATATGTGTGATAGCCGTGATAGCCTAGCGTAAGTTGCTTGCTTATTTATTTCCTTGTTGTCTTGTTTATTTGTTTGCTTGTACTCATTGCAGTTCTTTTTCCGTGGTTTGCTAGTGGCTGCAATAACCTATTTTTTAAAACTAGGCCACAATAACCATGGGCTAATATTTACTGTAGTGACACTGGGCCTCCTACAGGCCGTAGAAACAGTGGGCCTTCTACGGGCCATAGAAATAGTGGGCCTTCTATGGGCCGTAGAAACAATGGGCCTTCTACGGGTCGTAGAAACAATGTGCCTTCTACGGGTCGTATCATCAATGGGCCTTATACGGGCAGTATGATCGATTGGCCAAACATGGGCCAATAACAGGCCGCATTATGGCCGTAAACGGGCTAGAGTTGGAATCGTCCGTTCATGGGCCGACCATAACGGGCCATCATTAATAGGCCGTATTTCATGACGCTATGAAAACGACCCAACGTATTAACGGACCACAAACGGGCCAACTGTAACCACGGGCTGAATTTGGCCCACAAGCAGAAAATGACAGTAATGGGCCATAAGTAAACGAATGCTGGAAATGAGCCCAAGAATAAATGGGCTCTGAGAAGGCCGAAAGATAACATGGGCTGGAAACGGCCCAACGGAATAACGGGCCATTAATGGGTATAAAGTGATACACTGTTCATTACAGGCCAGTTTCACCATGGGCCGTTAATGGGTGTAAAGTGATACACTGTTTATTACGGGCCAGTTTCACCACGGGACGTTAATAGGCCAAGAGTTAGATAGGGCCTCATATGGGCTGAAAGACGTCATGGGCCATACATGGGCCAGAAGTGAAAATGGGTTGGAATCATATTGGGTGGCCCAGATGACGCTACTGGGCCTAATTCGGATAGGGCATAACATGCCTTGGGTTAGCGGGCTTTAAATGGGCTATATGCGGACAGGCCGTTAACAGGCTTTACATGGGCCGACCCGCCACCTTTTGACCAAGTCAAACGGGCCGGACTTTTCACAAGAATGGGCCTCTATTGGGTCATGCCACGTGTCAACGTATCATAGGCACCTTCTGTCCAATGAGTGGATGACATCTGTCCCAATGATGAGCCGCCACGTGTTTCCTCTAGCCAATGATGATTTTACACGTGGAAAATCCCCATTGGTCGGGGCTGTTAACGGGTTATCGGATCCAAAACCTGACCCGATAGCTTAACGGCATTCCGTTACGGTGGTTGCCACGTGTCGGTCACCCTTGACGAAAGCACTTCTGTGACACGGGATTTATCTTCTTGGAAGTGGACACTTCCATGATGATAATTTTGGTAATGTCATGGAACACTTCTACGACAGCACAGGTATGACTATCTTGATTCTGTCATAAAATCGTCATGGATGTACATGCATGACAGAAAATGCGACCTACTGTGACAAACACGTATCATCACAGAAGTGTATTTTTTTGTAGTGCCCCAATCTTGGCAAAATCCAAGGGGAGTGCCCATACCCATGTACTCAAGTCTCCTTCCGAGGTGGTGCTGGTGATGTAGTAGTGTCCTTCTTCCTCCGCTTACGCTTGTGGGTGGAATTTTCCTCCCACAAGTCATCGATCTCCTTCTCAAGCCTTAATATATTTTTGCATAGTTCCTGCTTGTTTTCCTGCAAGAGACCAAAGGGGATAAATTGGAGCTTAGGTTTCTTTGCTTCATTAGGGAGACTTGACTTCTTGAATTCCACATGCATGTCCCCAGGTTGAGTGTCACGCCCAATATGTGATCCTATCCGAGAGGAACTCAAAGGTCCCACCAAGGATAGAGCCGCATATTGAAACGCTTTTGCAAGGTGGATATCATTACATCGTACCATTACATAAAAGATGGGGATACATACAAAAGGCTTACAATGCCACATGAATACAACAACATCATACATAAGAGCAACATCCGACTACGGATGAAACACAAACAAAAACTCAAACGACATCCACCCTGCTAGCCCAGGCTGCCGACCTGGAACCTATCCCCTGATCAAAGAAGAAGCAGAAGAAGAACTCCAAAACAAGAAAGCATCGCTCTCATGTCATGATCATCGCATTACCTGTACCTGCAACTGTTGTTGTAGTAATCTGTGAGCCACGAGGACTCAGCAATCCCATTACCATGGGTATCAAGACTAGCAAAGCTTAATGGGTATGGAATGGATAAGTGGTGAGGTTGCAGCAAGCGACAAAGCAATATATGGTGGCTAACATACGAGTACAAGAATAAGATGAGAAGCTACGCAAACGGTCGCAAACTAGTAATGATCATTAAGTGATCCTGAACTACTTGCGTTCAAACATAACCCCACCATGTTCTCTTTTCGAACTCACTCGAAAAGAGACCATCACGGTTACACGCACGGTTGGTGTATTCTAATTAAAATATGGTGTCAAGTTCTCTACAACCGGACATTAAAAATTCCCATCTGCCACATAACTGCGGGCACGGCTCTCGAAAGTTTAAACCTTGCAGGGGTGTCCCAACTTAGCCCATGACAAGCTCACGATCCGCGCAAACAATCCTCCATCACGGGACAACCGATTAGACTCGGGATCCCGGCGCACAAGACATTTTGACAATGGTAAAACTAATCCAGCAAAGCCTCCCGACGTGTCGACACCCTGATAGTAGCCGCACGTATCTCGACTCAGGCCACGACGGATGAGCTACGTGTACAGGTGCCAAAATAACCCAGGTTGCCCTGGGGCGGCCCCGCATAGTGCTCTATTTTGGGACCAACACCATCAGCACTGGCCCCTCCCTGCTATGTAGAAAAAATCCTCGGGTTCATGACGCCCTATGCCAATTAATTATTTAGTTCAAGTATTATTATGGAAAATGTAAAACCAATGTTGGGCCTTGCTGGAAGAGTTTTATTCAAAGTGAACTGTCAAGCGGGGCCCATAAACCCACGCTGTGTTAGCGACGCAAAATCAAGGAACATAACACCGGTATGACGGAAACTAGGGCGACAAGAGTGGAACAAAACACCAGGCATAAGGCCCAGCCTTCCACCCTTTACCAAGTATATAGATGTATTAATTAGATAAGAGATATTGTGATATCCCAAGATAATCCTATTCCAACATGGAGCAATCTTCAACTTCACCTACAACTAACAACGCTATAAGAGGGCTGAGCAAAGCGGTAACATAGCCAAACAACGGTTTGCTAGGAAGGGTGAAAGGTTAGTGGTTGTCTCATGGCATATTGGGAGGCTCAATAAACAAGTGTTAGGAAGCACGACATAGCGATAGCATCAAAATAACTAGCATAGCAATGATAGTAGTGAGATCCAGGGTAACAGTCATCTTGCCTGAAATCCCGCTAGGAAGAAGAACGATTCCAAGAAGAAGACGAACGGGCGTAGTCGAACGAATCCTCACAATCGCAACGTTACCGGAACTAAGAAGCAATACCAGAAAGAAGCAAACAACATGGTAAATGCACAAGCATAAGCATGGCATGATGCACAAATAAGTATGATGCATGTTCGGTTTAAATATGCATGGCATGGCAAAGTGCAACAAACAATGCTACAAATTAAGTGGAGCACAATATGCAACGAGTTGCATATTGACGAAACACCACATCCATTTATTTAGTTCTCTCTCGTTTATGTACCCAACAATATTAAATGTTCTTAAACATGGCAACAGGTGAAGCATAATAAAACTACATGCTAGGCAAGTTTAAATGAGGCCGGAACACAAACAACAATTCCAAAAAAACCCCATATGATATTTAGCAATTTAGTGCAGACAACAATTTTAAACATTTTAAATGTTGTTATCATAATGCGGTGACATATACAAGTTATATGCAATTTTATGAAAATTTTGACATGAGCATATTATGAAGCATTTGGTCACCATGGCGAAACGAAAGGGGTGCCACGACAACGACAACGGAAATGGTGCCACGGCAACATTCTGATGATCCGACAACTCGTCAAGATGTCGGTACAAAAGAAAGTGTGGGTGAACGGATCAAGCAAGGGTGGTGGGGTGATCCCGGATACCGGGTTTCCCATGGGTCGACGGCATGGCAACCGAGGAGGAATGTGCACGGATCAATTCGGACATGGTGCAAGAAAGTGGTGCAACATGTGCATCTCATACAACACACATTCATTCTCGGAAGGTCATTCCGGCGGTTATACCTTTGAAGCGTGCCTTTCAAGGTGGAACTCATTCGTCGAGGGAAGTAGTGGTACTCGCGAGTCGTAGTGGAAGTAGTGGTTCACGTTTTGGAGAGGAACTTGACGAATGCAATGCCTTTGGGGCGACGGTAGTGTGCATGGCAACCGTAGTCCAACTTGAAGGGTTGTCAATGTCGTGGTACTTGGTGACATGCACGGGATGGTAGTTGTACACGTTCGTATACATACAGTGGCGTTCATAGAGGTACTTGGCATCCAGTGCGGTACTTGGCGAATCCAAGACGTAGAGGTACACTTGTTGAAGCGGAACTTGACGAATCCGGGTCTTTCGGGGTCGGTCTTGGCGTTGGATGCTCATAGTGGTACTTGCTGGTTTCGATCTGGGAAGCAAAACATAGTCGAACTGGAGGTGGTCTTGGCGATCCCAAAAATGCTCCTGCTCGAGGAGGTCTCCGTCTTGGTCTACGACGGTCGTGGTACTTCGTGAAAGGAATCCACGAAGGCGTCCCTGACGTCCCTGGTTGCCGGGTCTTGGCAGCGACAAGAGGGGACACAAAGCCAACCGGGCAGCAAGGGGTTGGAGATCTCATGGAAGTTGGTCGTGAAGGGGCTGCTCGAGGAAGCAGGAGAAGATGGCCGGGGTGGGCGTCGAGCTTGAAGGGCGGTGGTGCAAAGGCGAAGCAAAGGATGTAGCAAGGGCAGAGCGGCACTCGATGGTAGGAAGTGAAGAAGACGGTGCGGCAGCGGTGTGAGGAATGCGGGGGCCACAAGGAGGCTGCGCGCCTGCGAGACCAAAGCGATGGGCGCGGGCGCGCGTGGAGAGGCCCGGGGTCACGCACAGGATTGTCCTTCTAGTGCACGCCGACGGCAGTGGGTGGCGATGGGTCACCGGAGCGGGCGGTGGCCGGACGGGTCACGACGGAGATGACCTGGAGGTTGAGGCCGAACGGAGGGAGGAGGAGGCACGGGCGCTGACGAGGCTGGGGGCGCTGGATCATGGTAGCGGCGGATCGGGAGCCTCTCCCGATCGGGACGAGGATGGAGAGGGCGAGTGAGTGAGAGGATCGGGTGCGTTGCGGGATTGAGGAGAGGGATGCTTGCATGTCAGTGTGCGTGGGTGCTGGCGGCACAAGGGAATCGAGAGGAGGGGTGTTGGGGATCGAGGCCGGCTAGGGTTAGATAGGCAGGGGCCAGCTGGGCCTTGGGCCAAATGGGCTGCGGGGAAGCAGGCCGGCCTGGCTGCTGGGCTCTCTTCTCTCTCTCACTCTAAAGAAAATAAAACAAAACAAAGATAAGAAAGAAAAGAAAGGGAGGTTAGGGGAAGAAGTTGAATACGCGGATAACTTTCCCGGACTCACAAAAATGTGTTTGTTCCAAGAAAATAGGAATGGCCATGTGAGGGAGTCCTGGATAAGGGGGTATCCGGACAGCCGGACTATATACATCGTCCGGACTATAGAAGCGTCAAGACACAAGACTAAAGACTTCGGCTCGTGTCCGGATGGGACTCTCCTTTGGGTGGAAGACAAGCTTGGCAATCTGGATATCATGTTTCCTTCCTTGTAACCGACTCCATGTAAACCCTAGCTCTCCGGTGTCTATATAAACTGGAGAGCATGGTCCTTAGAAGGCCGATCACAATTACAATCATACCATCATAGGCTAGTTCTTAGGGTTTAGCCTCTACGATCTCATGGTAGATCTACTCTTGTATTCCACATATCTTCAATATTAATCAAGCAGGAAGTAGGGTTTTACCTCCATCGAGAGGGCCCTAACCTGGGTAAACACTGTGTCCCTTGCTTCATGTTACCATCAGCCTAAGACGCACAGATCGGGACCCCCTACCCGAGATCCGCCGGTTTTGACACCGATGTTGGTGCTTTCATTGAGAGTTCCTCTGTGTCATCGCTTCGAGGCTTGATGGTGTCTTCAATCGTCAACAACATGGTCCAGGGTGAGACGTTTCTCCCTGGACAGATCTTTGTGTTCGGTGGCTTCGCACTGCGGGCCAATTCGCTTGTCCAGTTGGAGCAGATCGGCAGCTTCGCCCCTGGCCACTAGATCAGGTTCGGAAACTTGAACTGGACGGCAGATAACCGTGGAGACTTGATCTTCGACGGATTCGAGCCTGCGCCAGGAGCGCCGGACAGCCACGACAAGCACGTCCTAGACCTGCTGTCGGATAGTGCCCAGGACATCATCCCCGAAGGAGCCTTGGATCTAAATCCAGGACAGGTTGCGTTGCCTATGGACGGAGGGCTGGACCCCGCTCCGCAGGCCGCACACTTATCGGCGATGGAGACGAGCACGGGTCTCACCTCTGTGGAGGCCTGTAACCCCAGACCCCCGGACTCATACCCGGCTGTTGGTCCTGTTCCACTCACTCTTGAGTCAAACGTGCCAGGTTGGGCTCCGGTAATGGAGTTTACCGCTGCGGACATCTTTCAGCACTCGCCCTTTGGCAACATGTTGAACTCCTTGAAGTCTCTCTCTTTGTCAGGAGACTCTGGGCCGAACTATGTCCGTCCCGAGTGGGAAGCACGCGACGAAGGAATTCGGCTCCCACCCACCACCCACTTCATTGCCACATCGAAGAATTAACCGACGTGCTTGACTCCGAAGACATCGACGGTATGGACGACGATGCAGGAGAGGCTCCAGAATCCCTGGAGCGCGGGACTACTACCTTGTCACACGATATATACATGGTAGATACGCCCAATAAGGACGGCAGCCCAGACGACAAAACACCCGGGCAAAAGCCAAAGAGGCGGCGCAGACGCCGCTCAAAGTCCAGCAATGGCAAAAATAGCAACAAGAGCGCAAGAAGGGTTGATATAGCCGCAAACTCTGAAAGCAATAATGACCACATGGACCCAGCGATAGAGCAGGACGAGCCAGGTCACGCCAAATCAAGTTCAGAGAAAATACCCGACCACAATGATCCGGAGGGACGAGCTCAGGATTCCGCCCCAAAATAGGAAGACAGTCCGGACGATGATGCATTCATCATCCCGGATGAACAAGTGGAACGAGACAACCTCCACAGAAAGCTTATGGCCACCACAAGAAGTCTAGAAAAGCAAAAGCAATGGCTCAAGGCCACACAGGAAAAGCTAAGCCGCAGATGGAATAAGGTGGAATAAGGTGCTAGACACTGAAGAAAGATATGGCGATGACTGCCATAGGAAAAGCTATCCGAAGCGCAAGCTACTGCCAGAATTCGATGATGCGACCGTTCCACCAAAAGAAAATTCGACCAAGAAACCAGACGTACCGCCTCACAACCATAACAGAGCGGCTACGGACACTGCGCACGATCCAGGCGAGCATCCGGATAAAAAGACCAGTGCAGCCAAGTCCATATATGGATCTAGAAGACACACCCAAGCCCAGGACTATGGTCACCCAAACGCTTATAAAAGCCAGATACCAGTTCGGAATCAACCCCGGACACAACAACAGCCGACTACATGCCACAATGCATCCAGATACAGTGGGGCTGCTCACCCCCTGTGCTTCACCGAAGAAGTACTGGACCATGAATTCCCACAAGGCTTTAAACCTGTGAACATAGAAGCATACGACGGCACGACAGACCCAGGGGTCTGGATCAAGGATTTTATCCTGCATATTCACATGGCTCGTGGGGATGACCTCCACGCCATCAAATACCTTCCCCTCAAGTTGAAGGGACCAGCTCGACACTAGTTGAAAAGCCTCCTCGAAAACTCAATTGGGAGTTGGGAGGAACTCGAAGACACTTTCAGGGCCAATTTTCAAGGGACTTATGTCCGGCCTCCGGATGCGGACGATTTAAGTCACATAATCCAACAGCCCGGAGAGTCCGCCCGCAAGCTTTGGAATATATCCCTCACTAAGAAGAATCAAATTGTCGATTGTCCGGACGCCGAAGCCTTAGCGGCTTTCAAACACAGCATCCGTGATGAATGGCTCACCCGACACCTCGGCCAAGAAAAGCCAAGGACAATGGCAGCCTTAACAAGCCTTATGACCTGCTTTTGCGCGGGTGAGGATAGCTAGTTGGCCCGTAAAGGCACCAGCGACCCCATGACATCCGAACTAAGGGATTCCCGATTCAGGGGCTCTCAACCTGATCAGAACAAGAAGCCATTCAAAGGCACTAAAGACGGACTGTCCGGTCTGAACAGAGTCCTGGACAGACTATGCCAAATTCATGGCACCCCAGAAAAACCTACGAACCACACCCATAGAGAGTGCTGGGCCTTCAAGCAGGCCGACAAATTAAATGCCAAACACAAGGGGAGGGGCACACCAAGCGAAGACGAGGATGAACCTCACCAGCCGAACACTGGGGTACAGAAAAATTGCCGCCAGAGGTTAAAACAGTAAACATGATCCATGCGACTCGCACATCCACGAGAGGGCATAAACACGCGCCCATAGAAGCGCACGATGTAGAGCCCGTCGTACCCACGTCTCACTACTGGATGTCTCATCCGATCACTTTCGATCACATGGACGGCCGAACTAGTATTCGGTGCGGAGGATCATAGGCCTTGGTGCTTGACCCACTAATCAACGGAAACCGTCTCACCCGTGTCCTCATGGACGACAACAGTGGTCTCAATTTAATATACGAGGACACTGTCCGCAGAATGTGGATAGACCCATCCAGAATTAAACAAAGCAACACCACCTTTGAAGGGGTGATACCAGGCATTGCAGCCTACGCCAGGGGCTCCGTCGTGCTGGAAGTAACATTCGGCTCCCTAGGCAACTCCAGAAGCGAAGAGCTGCTCTTCACTGTCGCACCCTTCCAAAGCAGCTATCACGCATTGCTAGGAAGAACGGCCTTCGCCCGCTTCAACGCATTGCCACACTATGGCCACCTTACACTCAAGATGCCCGGTCCCCGTGGTGTCATCACCGTTCGCGGAATCATAAAGCGCCCTTCACGCGTAGAGGAATACGCGACGGCCCTGGCGGCCGAACTATAAGCGGCCTCCAATTTTAGAAAACATGATTGGTCATTACGACCACAGACACGGTTAGATGAGTCCGGTAGCCCGGATAAATTCAAACAGGGCAATGTATAGGTAATCCCATAAGGGAAACCAGGGGCTGTCTATACTTAATACAGCCCCACGCTTGGCTCGACCTTATTGGCAGGCCAACAGCTTACACTCTTATTATTGATCGCATACTTATGTTGCACCCTCCTACGAGTTTTTCTTTTTTACAGACAACGTTCGCATCATACCCTTCCAGGATACGGCACAACGGAGACAAAGGTGCAGACGTGCAGCAGGGCCCCGTGCAACAAGTTTCTTTTTAGATTAAGCCCCTATGTAAACCTTTCTACTGCCTCTTGTTGTTTAACCATCCCATGGGTTCTATACCCATAGAGGATACTGCCGTTTTTGGCATTTGGCCACGGCAGACTAAATTGCACGTACCTAGAAATAAAGGGCTTAAAATAGGCTCTTGTCAGCCTATCTTCTTTTACAAAAGACCGAATACCCTCGGGAGTGTTCGGCGTCACGAGTTTGGACGTATATGCATCAACTCCGAATCATGTATTTGGTCAAAATGTTGGGTTTACCTGGCTCCTGGGTTTGCCGCCTTACGTTCCGCTATCATCCGGCTAAGGCATGACAAAGGAGAACTACTGCGATTGTGCCCTGGTTATTCTGGATGAGCACCTCAACAGAGAAAGCTAAAAACTGACCGTCATGATACAGCGAGAGACTGTTCAACCACTCGAAGACTCACCTGAATCCCTAAAGATTCCTCCGCCTTAACGAAGGGCCGTTGCCCGGCCATGTACACATGCGCCCGTATTCGGATGCACGTGGAAGTACCAGGGGCTACATAGTAGCCCCACCATTAGACTCCCATGGCTAAGTGAAAGTGTTACAGCTATATAGTCCGGTTGCCTAGTTCGGCGTGTGATCACCTCCTTAATGGACCAAGACGTTGGATCACGTGTGATTATGCATATATTTTCGCCAACACCCCCGCATTGTCCGCTAGGGGGCTGAAGCCAACGACTGCTATCTTTCAGACTACTTATACATATAAGAATAGCCGCAAAGGGAGGACAATCATACTTCCAGGCAAAAGTATAAACATAGCCTCATAATTAAACTAAACATTGTTTTTTACAATGATTCGACTTATCACTCGAATAAAACACTCTTCAAGCACTGCGCCTCTATCAGGCGGGCACCTTCTGTGACTTGCGCCAAGTAGTGCTCGGCCGGATGTTGGCCTCCCACCGGATCCTGGCTCGCTATTACAGTGGCCTTCATATCCGTCCAGTAGGCTTTAATGCGGGCTAGAGCCATCTGCGCACCCTCTATGCACGCCGACCTTCTTAGGGCGTCAATCCGGGACACGGCTCCAAGGAATTGTTGCACCAAACCAAAGTGGCTATCCGGCTTAGGCCCCTTCGGCCAAAGATGGTCTATTACAGACCGCATTGCAAGTTCGGACAGCATGTGGAGCTCCGCCATAGCAGCCACCTTCTCATTCAGTGGCAGCGGGCGAGTGGGAGCATTAAACTGCGACTAGAAAAGCTTCTCCACTTATTCATCGCCTTGACCCTCGAAGAACTTGACAGCGTCAGCTGTACTATTCGCCAAGTCCGCATATGCGTCCGCAGGACTCATGCGACCCGCCATGGGAGCATACTTCGGATCCAAGAACTTCGTCCGCAGTAAGTACGAGCCCCCAGCCATGATTTTGTCAGCTTGTTGGAGCTCCTCCCGCATACTCCGGATCTCGGTCCGCATCTCCTTGGCGGCATTACATGCCTTGTCTAACTCGGCCGAACTAGCCTTATTCTCCTTTTCAAGGAGTGCGTACCGGTTGGTGGCATTTTTTAACTCTTCAGCCATTTTGGCTATCTTTTCCTCGCTTCGGCGACGAGCATCCTGTTCAGCTCTCAACACTTCGGCCGCCTGCAGCCACATTTCTAGCCCGAGCTTGTCCCTTGGCTTGAGCAAGTTCCGCCCTCAGGGCCTCCACGGCAGCAACACCATCTGCAGTGCACACGTATTGAATTAATATTATGCCTCTTTGGCATTTTCATGTACATTATAATAAAAACCAAGCAAATACCCAGGGACTCCTCAAGCCGTTTATTCACGAGCGTGATATCGGCATCGATGGATCCGATTTGCCTCCTTAGATCAGCAACTTCAACAGACTGGTCGGCTGCCGGACCCTTGTATACCTGCGCACATGTACGGTGCAACCATTAGCATATGATCCCCCGTTTGCCGCCTATGGCGGGCAACCAGAGTCTCAGGGGCTACTATCTATAGGGAGCACACCTAGCGCGTGCTTCATAACCAAAAAGTTGTGCATTTTTCACTACATACCTCAAAGCCTTTGAGCAGGCTTGTAAATGCCTCATTCAAGCCACTGGTAGCGGATGAAATCTTTGTGAGCACCATGCTCATTAAAGAGCGGTGCTCCTCTGAGAGTGCGGCTCGCTCCAGACGGCCCGTTAGTACGTCCGGCCGGACACTAAACTGCGCCGGACCCTTCTCATTGCCCCCATGGAAGCCAAGTGCTCCGGGCTCAGGGCGGCTGACGTACTAGCCTCCGGCTTCGGTATATCTGGACTCCTCCATGACGACACCTCTGTGTCGCCCGCCTCATGAGGCGAAGAGTTGGGTGGGGTTTCACTCTCCATTATCTCCGGATGAAGGTCCCCCGAAGACGAACTCTGTTGAGAAGAGCTGCTCGCCAGACTACAAAAAACGAAGTCCTTGTTATGTATCTCGGAGTAACATCTCACCTTCGAATTAATGAATGACTTACGGCTCGTTGGAGGGCTGGCCCATTGGTGGGCATGACGTGGTGAGGGCGCCCGTCGCGGCAGAGCCCCTTGGTGATGTTTTTTTCCCTTGCTTGGGCGTCTCCGCCTCCAAATCTTCGGAGGCGGCCCTCTTCTTCCCGCGTGGGGAGGAGGCTTTGACCTTCCCTTCCCAACTATCCTCCATAGGAGGGTTAGCAATTTCCCCGGTCTGGATGCGCAGTGCATGAAGTTTAGCTTCACTGCCCTTTCCTTCGCCTTTCCCTGAAGGGATTTTGCTGAGCGCGGTCCAGCATCTTTGCAATGGTTGGACCAGGCGGGCCTTCAGGAAGTGGTGCCGGACACCAGATTCTCTTCGCCTTGTCGAGCCATTCCTGGCTGCGGAGGGAGTGTTAGAATAATAATCATGATAAATATAAATGAAGTATCCGGCTTTAAGGTTGCTTACTTGGGCATCTAGGCGATTGTAGCTTAGGCCCGCATCCTCGGTGGTGTCCGGACACTTTGCCTGTGGTCCGAAGAATAATTTACACATTCCTTCGAGCGTCAAGCCGAAGAAGTGCTTAATAGTCTGCGGACCTTCCGGATTAAACTCCCACATACGGAGAGGCCGACGTTTGCACGAAAATATCCGCCGGACTAGCATTACTTGAATTATGCTGACAAGATTTATGTCCCTCCTAATAAGCTCCCGGATGCGATTCTGCAGCTCTGGTACATCGCCAGCAGGCCCATAACTCCGTCCCACATCGGTCCAAGACGCCAATTGTGATGGAGGGCCTGAGCGGAACTCGGGGGCAGCTACCCACTTTGTGCCTCTGGGAGCGGTGACATAGAACCATCTCCGTTGCCATACGTCAGACACTTCCGGAAAAGAACCCTCTGGCCATGGGGCATCGGCATTCCTGCTTATTATGGCGCCTCCGCACTCTGCATGTCTCCCCTCGATCATCTTCAGCTTCACAGTGAAGGTCTTTAGCCATAAGCCGAAGTGTGGTTTGACATGGAGAAAAGCCTCGCACACGATAATGAAAGACGAGATATGGAGGAATGGAGCCAGATCATGGAAATCCAAGCCATAGTAGAACATAAGCCCCCTCACAAAGGGGTCGAGGGTGAGGCCTAGGTCTCAGAGGAAGTGAGGAGTAAACACGACGCTCTCATTGGGCTCCGGCGTGGGGATGACTTGCCCCGGAGCAGGAAGCCGGTGCTGGATATCGGTAGTCAGGTATTCGACCTCCCTAAGCTTCTCAATATCCTCCTCCTGAATCGAGGAGTCCACCCATTGGCCTGCTGCGTCGGATCCGGACATACTGGAGGATCTGGGGTGTTGGAGCTTAGGCTTTGGGTGATGGAGCTCAAGGTATGAGAAGGAGCAGGAGAGGTGGAGACGAGGCGTAGGCCTCGACCCCTTTATAAAAGGGATGAATACCAAGAGTCCTCAGCGTGACCTCTTGAGACTTATCTAAAAAGAAACACGGAATCATACCAACAGTCGCTATGGGGTCGCATATGCCCATATTGATGAAAGATCCTGTATTAAGAGGGACACGATCTCTGCTTTGGCAGGACGTGCCGATAAAACCGCCTCGCAACACAAGTCGAGGTGGAGTAGGAAACGCTGGTTCGTGTTGGACCAGGTCACGATGCAAGGGCACGACGTACGAAGATTGCCAGCAGAACAGATTTATGCTAAGGGTGTGTGAAGATCATCTTGCAGATCCGGACACAACCTACGTGTTTGATAATCACCTTGGAGTATTCGGAGGAGGAACCCGCCTTGCAATGCCGAAGACAAGACTGCGCGCCGGACTCATCGTCATTGATGCCTGGTTCAGGGGCTACCGAGGGAGTCCTGGATAAGGGGGTATCCGGACAGCCAGACTATATACATCGTCCGTACTATAGAAGCGTCAAGACACAAGACTCAAGACTTCGGCTCGTGTCCGGATGGGACTCTCCTTTGCGTGGAAGACAAGCTTGGCAATCCGGATATTATGTTTCCTTCCTTGTAACCGACTCCATGTAAACCTAGCTCTCTAGTGTCTATATAAACCGGAGAGCATGTTCCTTATAAGGTCGATCACAATTACAATCATACCATCATAGGCTAGCTCTTAGGGTTTAGCCTCTACGATCTCGTGGTAGAACTACTCTTGTATTCCACATATCTTCAATATTAATCAAGCAGGAAGTAGGGTTTTACCTTCATCAAGAGGGCCCGAACCTGGGTAAACACTGTGTCCCTTGCTTCCTGTTACCATCAGCCTAAGACGCACAGATCGGGACTCCCTACCCGAGATCCACCGGTTTTGACACCGATACCATGCTTGCAAGATTTAAATTCAAACTCATTTGAATTTAATTCAAATGGTTTGAACTAGGACAAGGTTTAGGAGTGGCAAAAATGTTGAGATTTTTGGTGGAGCTCCGGAAACTGAAGAAAGGATTTAGGGCAAAGTTTGGGAACCAAACTTGAAGTAGGGAAGGCATGAGAATTAAATTGTAAGTGTGTTTTCGTGATTCCAAAGTTAATGGAATATTTAATAGTAGCTCCCTAAAATATTGGCAGGATATGTTATAAAGAGAAATCACCATGTGAATTCCCTCAATTTAAATAGATCAACGATCTATGCAATTTATTTAGCTGAGGTTTAAAAAGGGTTGCATAATGACATGATGCAATGATGAATGCAACAAACAAAACAAAAACATAGCGACAACGAGAAACATGGAATAGCTGGAAGTCTTCTGGAGCGTCGGCCTCGGGGCGTCACATTGAGGTGGTGGATCTTCATCTTCATCAAAGCTATCGTCCCTTGTTTTCTCCATGTTGAAATCTTCATCCTCTTCAGTAGTCCAACCATAATGATCCACCTCCCTATATACCTTTGGGTTTGCGATATAATCAGCTACATAGCTCTCTGCCTCTGAATCTTGTGACGACATATTTTCAGATCTGCCAGGAAAACATCATGAAACAAGAAAAGAGGATATTTCCGTGGTGCGGTGGTCAAACACTTTGGGAGATTATATAATAAATTTTACCGATCAAAAGAAGTATTCTGCAAGAAAATAGAGTCTGAAGGGCACACGAGGTGGCCACAAGCCTGGGAGGCGCGCCCGGGGGGTAGGGCGCGCCCCCAAGGTTTGTCGCCTTCTCGTTCACTATTCGAACTAATTTTTATTTTTCTAATTTTTTAAATATTCCAAAATGGAATAAAATTATCTTTTGAAGACTTTTGGAATCGATTTACTTACCGGATCACAGACCTACTCCTTTTTAGGGATCTGGCGTGTTCTGGTAGGTTTCCTTTATGTACTCCTCCGGTGTTACAACATTTATGGGAGTACCTGAGATATAATGTTTGATTCTTTGCATGTTTACCACCTTCGGGTTATTGCCCTTGGCATTTTTGATCTTGATGGCACCAGAATGATAAAGTTCCTCGATAATGTAAGGACTTTCCCACTTGGAGAGAAGTTCTCCTAAAAAAATCTTAAACGAGAATTGTATAGAAAGACATGGTCACCTACATTGAATTCCCACTTTTGTATTATTTTATTATGCCATCTTTTAACCTTTTCTTTAAACAACTTGACATTTTCATAGGCCTGGGTTCTCCATTCATCAGGTAAGCTAATGTCAAATACCCTCTTTTTACTAGTAAGTTTGAAATCGTAGTTTAGCTCTTTAATTGCCCAATAAGCTTTGTGTTCTAATTCAAGAGGTAAGTGAGATGCTTTTCCAGATGCCATTTTATACATAGACATACCCATAGGATTTTTATAAGCAGTTCTATAGGTGCAAAATGCACTATCAAGTTTCTCAGACCAATTCTTCCTAGATCTATTAATAGACTTTTGCAAGAACAATTTTATTTCCCTACTTAATTCTACTTGACCACTAGATTGAGGATGATAAGGGGATGCAATTCTATGGTTAACATCATACTTAGCAAGCAATTTACGGAAAGCAACATGATTAAAGTGTGAACCACCATTGGTCATTAAATATATAGGGACTCCAAACCTCGGGAAAATAATTTTTTTAAGAATTTTAATAGAAGTGTTATGATCATCACTACTAGTTGGAGTATCTTATACCCACTTAGTAACATAATCAACATCAACCAAAATATGTGTATACTCATTAGAGGAAGGAAAAGGTCCCATATAATCAAATCCCCAAACATCAAATGGTTAAATAACAAGTGAATAATTCAGAGGCATTTCCTATCGTCTACTAATGTTACCAATTCTTTGAAATTCATCACAAGACAAGACAAACTTACGAGCATCCTTAAAAAGAGCAGGCCAATAAAAACCAGATTCTAATACCTTGTGTGCAGTTCTATCACCAGCATGGTGTCCTCCGTAGGCCTCAGACTTACACTTGAGTAGATCAGTTCCTGTTCATGCTCAGGAATACAACATCTAATAACACCATCTACTCCTTTATAAAGGCATGGGTCATCCTAGAAGTAATGTCTTAAATCACAGAAAACTTTTTCTTTTGTTGGTATGTAAAACTAGGTGGTATGAATTTAGCAACAATATAATTAGCATAGTCTGCATACCATGGAGTACTACGAGAAGCATTTATAACAGCTAATTGTTCATCAGAAAAACTATCATCAATAGGTAGTGGGTCATCAAGAATATTTTCTAACCTAGACAAGTAGTCTGCTACGGGGTTCTCAGCTCACTTTCTATCAATAATATGTAAATCAAATTCTTGTAGCAAGAGAACCCACCTAATGGTTCTAGGTGTATCATCTTTCTTTTCCATAAGATATTTAATAGCGGCATGATCAGTGTGAATAGTTACTTTAGAATCAACAATATAAGATCCGAACTTACCACAAGCAAACACAACTGCTAAAAATTCTTTCTCGGTAGTAGCATAGTTTCTTTGAGCATTGTCTAGAGTTTTACTAGCATAATGGATAACATTTAATTTCTTATCAACCCTTTGTCGTAGAACAGTATAATCACTAGCATCACACATAATTTCAAAGGGAAGGCTCCAATCAGGTGGTTGAACAATAGGTGCAGAAATTAAAGCTTTCTTAATGGTTTCAAATTCTTCTACACAATCATCATCAAAAACAAACGGAACATCTTTTTGCAAGAGATTAGTAAGAGGCCTAGAAAGTTTAGAGAACTCATTAATAAATCTCCTATAGAAACCAGCATGACCAAGGAAACTTCTTATACCTTTGATATCTGTAGGACACGACATTTTTTCAATTGCATGAACTTTAATGCCTCTTTCAAAGATTTATGCCCCAAGACAATACCTTCATTAACCATAAAGTGGCACTTCTACCAATTCATGACCAGATTAGTTTCTTCACCTCTCTGCGAAAATCGATCCAGGTTGTTTAAGCAATCATCAAAAGAAGTTCCGTAGATGAAAAAATCATCCATGAAACCTCAACAATCTTTTCACAAAAGTCAGAGAATATAGCATTCATACATCTTTGAAAGGTAGCCAGTGCAATGCATAAACCAAAAGGCAGAAGTCTATAAGCAAAGGTACCAAAAGGGCAAGTTAAAGTATTTTTTCTTGATCCTCTTATGACCCAGGTATTTGTGAAAAACTAGAATAACCATCTACAAAGCAAAAGTGTGTATGTTTTGATAGTCTTTCTAGCATTTGATCAATAAAAGGTAGAGGATAATGATCTTTCCTCGTTGCTTTATTTAGTTTTGTAAAATTAATCACCATAATATAACTTGTGACAATTCTTTGTGGGATCAATTCATTCTTATCATTAGGAACAATAGTAATACCTCCCTTCTTAGGGACACAATGAACAAGACTTACCCATCTACTATCAGCAATAGGATAAATTATATGTGCTTCTAGAAGCTTTAGTATTTCATTTCTTACCACTTCCTTCATTTTAGGATTCAACCATTGTTGATGATCAACAACGGGTTTAGCATCAGGTTCCATATTAATTTTGTGTTGACATAGAGTGGGGCTAATGCCCTTAAGATCATCAAGATTATATCCAATAGCTGCATGGTGCTTCCTTAGGGTTTACAATAATTTCTTTTCTTCATGCTGAAAGGTTAGCACTAATAATAACAGGATATATCTTCTTTTCACCAAGATAGGCATATTCCAAAGTAACAGGTAATTGTTTAAGCTCAAATACGGGGTCACTCTTGGGTGGTAGAGGATTTCTAAGAGTCTCAACAGGCAAGTTGTGTTTCAAAACATGCATTTGTTTAAAGAATATTTCATCTAATTCCTTTATTTCATTCATGAACATATCATTTTCATGGTCTAGCAAATATTGTTCTAAAGGATCAGTAGGAGGCACGACAATAGAAGAAAGATCAATAATTTCATCTTTATTAGGCTATTCTTAATCACGAGGTTGTCTATGGAACTTGGAAAATTAAACACATGAGACCCATCTCCAAAACTTACACTAATAGTTTCTTTCTCATAGTCTATTTTAGAATTAACAGTGTTCAAGAAGGGTCTACCAAATATAATGGGACAAAAATCATCTTGTGGGAAACCAAGCACTAGAAAATCTGTAGGGTATTTTATTTTCCCACACAGGACTTGAACATCTCTAACAATCCCAATTGGTGAAATAGTATCTCTATTAGCAAGCTTAATAGTTACATCAATATCTTCTATTTCATCATGTGCAATATCACTCATAATATCTTGGTATAAAGTAAAGCGAATTGCACTCACACTAGCACCAAAATCACATAAGCCATGATAAAAATGATCTACTATTTTAATAGAGCAGCAGGCATGCCAACAACAGGTCTATGCTTATCTTTATCATTGGGTTTAGCAATTCTAGCAGCTTCACCATAGAAATAAATAACATGCCCATCAATATTATTGACTAAGAGATCTTTAACCATAACAATACTAGGTTCAACATTAATTTGTTAATGGGGTGCGGATGCTCTAGTATAACTCTTACAGACTACAGTTGAAGCCTTAGCATGTTCTTTTATCCTAAATGGAAAGGGTGGTTTCTCAATATAAGCAGTAGGAATAACTGGATCAACATTAGAAGTAATAGTTTCTTCTTCAACTTCAATGGGTTCTACTACTTTCACTTCAATGGGAGGATGATATTTAAACCACTTCTCCTTAGGGAGATTAACATGAGTAGAAAAAGATTCACAGAAAGAAGCTACTATCTCTGAGTCAAGTCCATATTTTGTGCTAAATTCATGAAAAACATCTGTATCCATAAAAGTTTTAACACAATCGAACTCAAGCTTAATACCTGACTGCATAACTTCATCGAGCTCCCAATATTCATAGTTGCGTTTAATTCTTTCCAAGAGGTCCCATTTGAATTCAACAGTCTTCTTCATAAAAGAGCTAGTACAAGAGGTATTGAGCATGGATTGATCATTACAAGAAAGCCGAACATAAAAATTCTGAATAATAAATTCTCTTGAGAGCTCATGATTGGGGCATGAATATAACATTGACTTAAGCCTCCCCCAAGCTTGAGAGACACTTTATCCTTCACGAGGAGAAAAATTATATATATAATTCCAATCAGGATGAACCAGATGCATAGGATAAAACTTCTGATGAGATTCCAGTTTCAATCGGTTGTAATTCCAAGATCCAAGATCATCACATAGCCAATACCAAGTCAATGCCTTTCCCTTCAAAGATAAAGGGAAGACCTTCCTCGTGACCTTACCTCTGGGCAAACCTGCAAGCTTAAAAAATCCACAAACTTCATCCACAAAGATTAGATGATTATCAGGATGTAGTGTTCCATCTCATGCATAAGGATTAGCTAGCAGTTTCTCTATCATACCTGAAGGAATTTCATAATAAATATTTTCAGTAGGTTCAGTACGTTGAGGAGCAACTCTTTGTTCTTCCGGTTGAGGTGAAGATACCTCGAACAAGCCCCTCAAAGGATTATTTTCCATAGTGACAAGTGAGAGTAAATTTTAGCATGTAATATAAAATTTTCCTTACCAAATTCCACTCACCAAAGGCTCCAGGGCCGGCCCTAGGGTATGGACAATGAGGCAACGGCCAAAGGCCCAAGCCTGAGAGGAGCCCACGATCTGGCATGAAGGTATATTATTAGTATAGAGCAAAATTATTAGGTAGAGAAAAAAAAGGAAGCAAAGATAGGCCCAATTCCCTTGCTAGATCGCTAGCGCTAGTTAAAGCATCGCTTCGCAAGGCTGCTTCGTCTCTTCGTCATCAATCAGATCCCTGACCCCTAAAAATATCAATCATATCGCTAATCATTTCGTCAGTTGTCTCTTCGTTTCTTCATCAAGACATCAATCATCGCTCCAGCAGCTCAGAATTCTTCTTCTCATCACCGCTGCACGTGGCAGCCTAGTGCCAGCGACCTAGCGGCAGGGGTGCAAGTAAAACTCCAGTCCCCAATCATGGCAACGCTCCTCGGTAGCATTTTTTCCATCATCCAGGACACATCAAGCAAGGCCATCACAATCAATACCGCGGCGGCGACCGTGGAGGAGAAGCCAGTAGGGTCGTCTTCAGGTTCTGGTAGTGACTCTGTCAGCTCCTTTCTATTCAATCAAGTGAATCTATATGAATTTTGAGATTTATTCCCTTCCTTGCTTAACGTGGAAAAAAGTAGGATGTAACTTGTAGAAACTTCCCACTTAGATCAGGATCAAAGTGGACAGAAAATGATGTTTTCGTATTTGCAGATTATATCAAGTAATACACTGAATCTTTGGGTCAACGGGTTTCTCACATTGCTTATGATATTTGACTCATTATCCATATTATTTATAGGGCTTAGAAGATGATTCTAATGCTTCATCAAAGAGTAAAAATCTTATCAAGAATGACATGTAGAAGGAGCCATCAGATTGATAATGGCCAAGGTATACTTCCTTGTTGTGATTGCTTTTGTCCTACAATAAGAAGATGTGCATCATTTAAATAACTACTATTATATATTTATAGGGGATCTATTTTAGTCCTTTCGATAAGTAAGAGTGTCGAACCCAACGAGGAGCAGAAGGAAATGACAAGCGGTTTTCAGTAAGGTATTTTCTGCAAGCACTGAAATTATCGGTAACAGATAGTTTTGTGATAAGATAAGTCGTAACGCGTAACAAGTAACAAGTGTAACAAAGGTACAGCATGGTGGCCCAATCCTTTTTATAGCAAAGAACAAGCCTGGACAAACTCTTATATAAAGCAAAGCGCTCCCAAGGACACATGGGAATTACTGTCAGGCTAGTTTTTATCATGCTCATATGATTCACGTTCATTACTTTGATAATTTGATATGTGAGTGGACCGGTGCTTGGGTGATGTCCTTACTTGGACAAGCCTCCCACTTATGATTAACCCCTCTCGCAAGCATTCGCAACTATGAAAGAAGAATTAAGATAAATCTAACCATAGCATGAAACATGTGGATCCAAATCAGCCCCTTACGAAGCGACGCATAAACTAGGGTTTAAGCTTCTGTCACTCTAGCAACCCATCAAATAGTCATTACTTCTCAATGCCTTCCTCTAGGCCCAAATCATGGTGAAGTGTTATGTAGTCAACATTCACATAACATCACTAGAGGAAAGACAACATACATCTCATTAAAATATCGAATGAATACCAAATTCACATGATTACTTATAACAAGACTTCTCCCATGTCCTCAGGAATAAAAGTAACTACTCACAAAGCATGTTCGTGTTCAAGATCAGAGGGGTATTGAATATCATTAAGGATCTTAACATATTGTCTTCCACCAAATAAACCAACTAGCATCAACTACGAGGAGTAATCAACACTACTAGCAACCCACAGGTACCAATCTGAGGTTCTGAGGCAAAGATTGAATACAAGAGATGAACTAGAGTTTGAGAGGAGATGGTGCTGGTGAAGATGTTGATGGAGATTGACCCTCGCTCAATGAGAGGATCGTTGGTGACGACGATGGCTTCAATTTCCCCCTCTCGGAGGGTAGTCTACCCTGTAGAATCGCTCTACCGGAGCTCTAGATTTCTCTTGCCCAAGTTCCGCCTCGAGATGGGGGTGCTTCATCCCGAAAGCTCTCTTATGAATTTTTCTAGGTCAAAAGACTCCATATAGCAGAAGATGGGCACCAGACACCTACCAGGGGGCCACACAAGCCCTGAGGGCGCGCCCCCCAGGCTTGTGTCCACCAGGTGGGTCCCCTCTGGTGGTTTCTTCGCCCAATAATTTATATATATTCCAAAATAATACTCCGTAAATTTACAGGACTTTTGGAGTTGTGCAGATGAGTATCTCAGATTTGCTCCTTTTGGATACAGAATTCCAGCTACCGGCATTCTCCCTCTTTGTGTAAACCTTGTAAAATAGGAGAGAAAAGGCATAAGTATTGTACTATAATGTGAAATAACAATCCATAATGTAATAAATATTAATATAAAAACACTATGCAAAATGGACGTATCATGGACGCTGCCGCGGCGAACCCTCTCTTTCTCAGCGGGGAAATGGCCTTTGTAGCGACAGTGGCCAGGTGGGCACCGCCGGGATCGACACGTGGCGAAAGGGGTAGTGGGCGCAGGAGGCGAATCTGGACGAGCAAAATACTTTTCCGCATGATAGTGGTGGGCCAGGCAAGGCTTTTCCTTCCACCGGAACCCCCAAGCGCCCCCAGTGCACTGGGTTCGGCCTGGTATCGCCAGGCCAAAAAATGGGCCGAACTAGCGGAATTCGGCGTCCTGGGGGTGTGATTGGGGGCGGGGGTCCGGCGCCGGTGCAAAAAACTTGCCCTAGGGGGCTGTTGGGGGTGCGGCTGGAGATGCTCTTATTCGAGGACGGGTCTGGACAGTCCACATACACCGATGTGAAAGCCCACTGTTCAATCATGACATCTAAATGTCCACCCTACATTTTTATATAAGAGTGCAACACTTTAATAATTATAAAAAATAACTCAATTCATTCATAAATAACATGCATATCTCTAGTACAACAATAGTTAAAAATGCAAATACATCTGAGTTATCGGATGTTCAACATGTTTTTCGAATTCAATGATAGTCGAGTCAGAATCAAGATATGTCATCCCACATATACAGTCGCTTCAGCTTCATCCAACAATGTATGTGTGTGAATGTCCTGCCCTCGGTCCTATAGTACAATATGGCAGTGCGTACATGTTATACGATGTGTAGAGCAACATTGAGTGAGTGAATGAATTAACTAACATGTAAAGCAACAAGAAGCAAAACTTATGATCTCTATGGTTGGCGAGCCCAATGGTCAAATTATCTTCACTCAGTGAATCACACCACTGTCAGGACCCCGACTCAATGCCACATCGATCTAGCATGTAACACCTCATATCACTTTGCGGCCTCACGCATGGTATTCCCACGGGTGTCGCCTTACCTTTGCCTGGGACCGTTTGCGCCTTTTGGCACACGTATATGACAGTGTCGCTAGCATCCATATGATAAGGATCCCGGGCTGACATGGCTAGTCGTAAACCCAAAGTGGCACAGACTTACAGGGACAGGCATCCATGACCCAGCATCGAACGTGTCGGTCATCAGCGAGTAAATCCAGGCTGTAGCACTGGGCTAGCAGGACTCCGGTGAACCGGGCTGTAGCGGGCTAACATGACTCCGGTATTCATCGCATGACATTTCCCCGAAGGGACAGACACAGGAACGAAGAAGGACACATGCCGGCCAGCCTAAGTGTTCCGGAGCAGTAGCAAGCTACCATGGCTCGGTGGAAACACTAGGAGACATTTCCCGGTAAGAGAGGCTACTAAAGATAAACAACTAGATGGTCAGATCCCACACATACCAAGCATTTCAATAACATACACACAATATGCTCGATATGTGCAAATACAACATGGCATCACAACATGACTCTACGACTCAAGTAATTTATTCAACAGGCTCCGAGGAGCGAGATATTACAAACATGGGTCTCATGACTCAACAATCAGAGCATACAAGTCAAAGCACATGTGGAAGCTTATCATGTCTGGGTACAGACATCTATAAATGAAAAAGGCTGGGAAGCCTGACTATCTACCAGATCCTGCCGAGGGCACAAGATCATAGCTGAGGTAACAAGCTAAACGTCGAAGTCCACATGGAACTACTAGCGAGACCGAAGTCTCTCTGCAAAAACATAAAATAGGCAAACGTGAGTACAAATGTACCCAGCAAGACTTACATCAGAACTATCTACATATGCATCATTATCAACAAAGGGGATGGTGGGGTTTAACTGCAGCAAGCCAGCTTTGACTCGGTGGCTATCCTGAACTATGACTGCAATGTAACTCTTATGAGGTGGCGCACACGAGTCCACATATTCACCATATCAATACACCATTATGGATCCGCTCCCGTCTCCCTACGAGAACGCCATCCATAGCACTCACTCTTATCTTGCGTATTTTAGGGTATCCACTTTCACTTGTCTATGAACTGATATAAGCAACCCAGAAGTCCTTTACCGCGGACACGGCTATTCGAATAGATGATGTTAACCCTGCAGGGGTGTACTTCTTCATACATGTTTCCACCACTTAGCGTCTGCACACGACATGTGCTCGGCAGACTTCAAGCGAAAGCCTACGTGGGTGTAGACCACGACCTACCTAAACACTCAAGTCTCTAG
The DNA here is from genome assembly GCF_018294505.1 of Triticum aestivum. Lineage (NCBI taxonomy): Eukaryota > Viridiplantae > Streptophyta > Magnoliopsida > Poales > Poaceae > Triticum > Triticum aestivum. The sequence goes on along the minus strand of NC_057813.1, from coordinate 460,855,006 downwards.
TCCAGGTTTATCGCCTATTCGGGTTCCATCCATGAGGAGATCCAGCCGGAGTTTCGCTCACAGCCCCAAACGATGTGAACAGGGTTCCCGAGATACCAAACGGGCATCCGGTACACCGTGCCACGTACCTACCGCATCACAGCCCACCCCTACGGTCAGCGCTGTCCATGGCCTCCAGTAACTACAAACACCAGAAACTACTTGCAACTCCTGGACAGAGGACAAGGGTGATTAAGAAGTCGAGCGGGGTCATATTTCAGGGCCCAATGTATGGTAGTAGCTGAGTCATGGATCACAAACACAGAACTCAGTTCCTGAGGACGGCTTCAATGAGACAACCCACCATGTACTCCTACATGGCCTCTCACCGCTACCTTTACCAAATCGTATTCACACACTTAGCTCACACACAGTAGGACATGTTCACACACCTCTGATTCATCCCCGATGAATCAGACCTGACTCAACTCTAAGCAGTAGCAGGCATGACAAACAAGCATGAATGAGTAGGCACAACAGGGCTCAAACAACTCCTACTCATGCTAGTGGGTTTCATCTATTTACTGTGGCAATGACAGGTCATGCAAAGGATAAAGGGGTTCAGCTACCACAACAAGTAACAGATGAATCGGTGTTGTCCTAATGCAGTAAAAGAGAGCAGGAGCGAGAGAGTGGGATTTTATCGGAATGAACAAGGGGGTTTTGCTTGCCTGGCACTTCTGAAGATAACATTGAGTCTTCATCAGTGTCAACGATCACAACGTCGGAACATCGTCTACCGGGAGGGAACAGATACCGGCAACAAAGAAGAAATACAATCAATGCAATGCACAATATGATGCATGCTTATGACATGGCAATATGAATGTGTTTTGATCTAATGCAACTAGCAACAGATTAAATGAAGTTGGTTTGAATACAAGATTCAAATTCAAACTCCATATGTGATTATTCAAATGCCATTTAATTGATTTGTGCTAAACAGCAGCTATAAGTTGTTCTAACATGCATGAAAATGGTACAGATGGATTCCTTGAATTTTTCTGATAATTTTTCATATATAATTTATTTAATTTGGAGTTACGGTTGAATTTCTATGATTTTTAGAAGTTTATACAATTTTCTGGAATTTTCTGAATAAAAATAAATCCAGAAAACCTATTACTGCGTCAGCATGACTTCACAGTGACGTCAGCAAGTCAACGGCGTTGTCCAGGTCAAATCTGACCTGTGGGACCCATATGTCAGCTGCACAGTGATTTAACAGAGTTTAATTAACTTAACTAAATTGTTAGCCGGGTTAATTAAACGGTAAGGCCCACCTGTCAGTGGCCCTAGGCCTGGGTTAGCGGGGTGGTTAGGCCCTAATGACCGGCCACGTCGGATTCGCCGGCGACGACCCAGAGCGGCGGTGGCTCGCCGGAGTTACGCCAGAGGCGACGGATCGACGCGCCAAGGGCACCAGGAGGTAGCCCGTGCCCGTGCGCATCTAGGGGGACCAACGGGAGGTGCGGGGGTGGCCGGAGTTCACCGGAATGGAGCTCGCGGCGGCGCCGGCGTTCGGGTGAACTGGGTTTCGGGGTTAGGGAGCACGACAGGAGGCAAAGAGGGGTGTTACGACCTCCTGGGGTTGCACTGAGCACGACCGCGTGCTCGGTTGCAGCTCTAGCTAACGGTGGCTACGGCGGCGACATGGCCGGCGGCAAGCAAGCTCCGGCTCCGGTGGGATCGAGGCTACAGGGCGCAATCGAGGCGGGGAAGAGAGAGGGGAGGCGTAGGAGCTCACAGTGAGTTCGAAGAGCAGGTCGGCGTGCTCAGGGAGATGGCGGAGAGGATGAATCGGACGGCGGCATCCAGCGGCCGTGGTCGGGAAGAAGCGCCGCGGCATCGTCTTGGGGCATCCGGGCTTCGGTGGGTCGACGTAGAGGGGCTTGGGGTCCGGGCTGAGCTCGGGTACGCAGAGAGGGAGCGAGGAAGTGGTTGTGGCCGCGGTGGTTGCGAGCGACGTCGGCGGCGACTCTCGGGTGAGAGAGGGAGAGATCCAGGGAAGGGGGTGAGAGCGCGGGAGAGTGAGGGAGAGAGGCAGGGAGGTGCGTGGCGCTCGGGGAAGGCGTCCAGAGCGTCGAGGAAGGAGAGCGGCAAGCAGGAGTGGCCGAGGCAGCGTCGGCGCCCGTTGGCCACGCACGCTGCCTACTGGCGCGGGGAAGACGACAGGAGGGGAGCCCCTGGTGGGCTGGGCCGGCTTCTGCAGCAGGCCGCACAGGTAGGCGCCAGGTAGATCTTCTGCTCTCTCTCTCTTATTTCTATTTAATTCTGTTTTCTATTTTCTGTAGTTTGTTTTGATTTGATTTAAAATATCAAATCATTTTATAAAATCCTGGAAACAATTATGGGTGCTTTCTGAATTATTTCAGTGACCCTTAACAATTTCCAACATTTATTTGAACATTTAAATTATTTATAGTATTTAAATGCCCAAGGTCAAATACAATAGGATTTAATTCAAAAATCCAGAATGGCCTAGAAATATGTGCATCATTGTTGGCAGGGGTTTTCACCTTTAACAAAAATAATGAACTTTCCTAAAGGGCATTCTGGGTTTATTGAAAATATTTTTATTTTGATCCTAATTGCATTTTATTTAGTGCTAGGGTTTGTCATCCCCAGTTCAAGTTTCATGAACTTTAAACATGATGCATGAATGCCTTAATGCAACTAATGACAAACAAATTCTAGGGCTGTGACAACTCACCCCCACTAAACAAAAATCTCGTCCCGAGATTCAAGCGTAGGGTAAGGTGAAGGGGAAACGCAAACTAGCACGATCTTCAGGATCCAGGTTGCACTTCAATTGAACGTTGATTCGTCACCATCATTGTCTCGAAGTCTTGCCTTGAGAACTCCAACTATCATGACAACGAGGGAAAGGAAAGACCCTAAAAGAATTGTTCTTCTCGAAGGTCGAACAACTCAGGATTAACTCTCGGAATGAGACATAGCAACATCTTTCGAGCTGAGAGACGAAGCACACCTCTAGCGGAATGGAGTGGAACAGATGACGAGGGTTCACTAGGTAGACAACAATTCCTCACCTAAGAGGGTGGTGAACGGTTGTCAACGTAGCGAGGAGTTAAGTTGACATGACACCATAATGATGCACCTTAGGGAAGGTGACTCGAAGATATATCCCCTTAAGTGGCAAAAAGAATTACCTTTGATTCAGAGATCATTGAAACTCTTTAAACCAGCCTAAGGCAATTCTCGAGCGATTGTTTGGAGGGGGTCGGTAGAATGGCATACTCGGACTTGGATGATGTGGATTACCTTGTTGAAGACAACGTAATGGATGAATTTGCTTACCACCGGAAATGGAAGAGACCCATGGTAGGAATGGCACATTGGCGGTGCAAGCTGGGAACAAAATGCAAATGCTGGGAATGATTCTGGTAACTGGGGAAGAACCCAACAATAGAGAGTGAATTCACTGTTTGAAAAGGTCATAGCATTGCCGAGGAAACTGAGAGGAATCCCAGTTAGAGCCGATGGTAACACGTAGCGCTTGTACGTGCTCTCAAGAACTTGAGCATTTCCACAATCATCAAGGTTTTATCAACATCCGTGTCAAGGGTGCTGACAACACAACATACTACCACGATGAATACTGACGGACGATGCAGATGCAAGGGGGGATAACACTTCCTCAGATTTCACCCTTGGCGAGGCCAAGGAAATAAAATCTGGATGATCGACCGAGAGACATTTAGCACTCCGCTTCTAATGTTCTCCTTGATGTGCTAGTGTAACCCATTCATAGATATGGTTTGATATCTAGAACGTCAAGTAAAAAGGTCGGACTTCGGAATACAGAAATCCATAGGGCAACTAGGGAGTAAATCCTACGAAATCCCTATGGGGAGGTGGCCAACTTCCTCAATCAAGATACTATAATAATGGGTCTTCCGGCTGGGTGTGTTGGCCACGACATCCACCTTACCGGTTATCGAGGGACCAATATTATAGTTCTTGGAAAATGTTCCAACCATCATATCTGCCTGAGATTCAGATCTGGTTGGTGTCAGGATATTCTAGACTCATCGAGTTTAGGAAGAAAAATGAAAGTTTGCAACACAATTCGACGAGATAACGTTGCGAGATTCTCGGGAAATGAACTACGATAGCAAACTCCAAAACATGAGCTGGTTCTGCTACACACGTGTGAACACGATGTCCTAGACAAGCATGACCACGTGGTAGTCTTACAATACAACACTACCGAGTTCAGGTTGGGAACCATCATCGAGGATATCGAAGTCCTTACATAAGTCCGGATTAGCTCTTATGAAGGAACTCCTTCTCCTTGAACAAATCAATCAGTGGCTTGGTGTGCTCGGGACACATATGGAATGAAGGTTGCAAGTCTCCATACCACAGAATTCTTCGCACGTGTGCATGACTGATTTGGAATGATTCCAAAGAAAGCAACATTGACTTTCTCGAATCCACGGCGGCAACTTGCATCAGATGCACATGAATTAAAGGAAGTCACTACCTTCATCCAAACATATGCTTCATGAGCTAGCATGAACAAATGCTTTCAAAAGTTTCCAACACTAGCTTAATGTTCAACAAAATCATGGAGGAGATAAGGATGTTGTCAATGGGCTCAACAACAATTCCTCTAGGTTTCCTTTTAAAAGGAATTCCATAGTTAAGTGAACACGGTGATAGCATTGGTCAGACCAAAGATGTAATGGTGTATGCTCGAGGGATCAACCACGAATAAGACAACATTACGAGCATCGTTGGTACTGATTTGATTTGACGATAGCCCACACTCAAATCAAAGGATTGATAAGACAATAGGTCCAGCAACTGATCACAGGGACCAATCGATGAAGATATCATCTTTCTTCAACACACACTACACAAGAGTATCCCTTTGGAATGAACTAAGTTAGGCAAGCTTTTATCTTCCAATTCTCCAAGTTGTTGTCTAGCTTAACCAACTAGCTCAGGGATATCCAACACAGATTCTTGGAGAAAGGGTGGTTCACAAGAAACCAACTTGATCACGAGCTCAACATAACAGTCAGAAACAACCCGGTAACACTTCCAAGAAGACATTTGGAAAGTCACGACCCACCGGTATGTTACTAAGCTCGAGAACAATCTTGCTTTTCAGGGCAAGACGATATGATCAAAAGAGCGAGGGATTGCCAAAATCCTAACTCATTGATCGAAGAGTGCACCAGGAAATAAGGACTAGGTAGCACGATCAGTCTTAGAAGGATGATTCAAAAACCTACACGCTAAGAATGAAATTATTATCCATTAACTACCGAGCAACAAGGTTGCTAGGAGTATTGAATTCACCTCTCACGATTCACTTGTCGGCATTCCGGTTGCGACAACACTGAACCGAGGGATGAATAATGATGGCGAGAAGTATCACTACATCAAGAATTCACAAGAGCCGGTGCAATTCTCATGAAAATCCTGGCATAAAGATGGTAATACTTCAGGGTAGAACAGATCAAAAGCAGGATTAGCAATTTGATCTGCGGAGGACAACTTCTTTGACCCAATCCTGGATAGGGAAGAGGTACTGGAGTTTTTTTCTCCTAGTCATTCCGCGATAGAATGGCTTGACGGACCACAAGAGTAATAGGCATCGATAAACGAACGCACGCATACTCTTGACTATCAATTGATAGACGAAGGTCAGTAGACAACTAAAGAGGGACAACTCAAAGGAACATATAACTTTCTGAGTTGTGGATGCATAGATTAGTTTGTCGAACCAGGTTCAACATAATTCTTTCGGATAACCCATGCAGAAAGGTTGAGCTGGCAGAGTCACAATATAGCATGGAGAACTCATCGAGAGCACTCTTGTTGTCATCTTTTGGTTCAGAAGAACTCCTGCCAAGAATGGTTCATGGTAATTGGAAGAAGGATGTACCACGAACCTCGAGAACTATCGCAAAGGTTACTAATATCCTAAAGGAACTAGCAAACACTATCAACATGAGGTAAGTAGAGTGAATCTCGGGTTCAAAACCCAGGAATAGAATGCCTACTAACTAAATGGCATCACAGGATGCTTTCGATAATAAAGGCCAGAATCTTCACACTGAGAACACTAAACATTGCTAGATTACTAGGTGACTCCCTAAACACCTAGGGTCATAATAGTAACTCCAACATAAATGTCAAGGCAATAGAATACCTCAACTCAACAATTATTGTGATTGAGCTGGCATAAAGGAACATCGAAACCAGAGGGAAAGGATTTTGCAAATGCATCAGACTATTTAGAAACCTGGGATGACTCGGATAGCATAACGGCTATAAATGCTCAAAAGATTTGAGACATTCACAAAAATGGTGGCAAAACCACTCAGAAGCACAATATCAAGGTTTCGAGATCATCAGAGACATACCGAAGTAGTAGGAACTGGACTCAAGCTTAAATCCAACAATCTTATAAGTCTACGGATTAGTAACACGTGATCCTGATAGAAAGAAAAGATAGACTAGTTCTTAATCCCCGTAGGAAAGATAAGATGACTCAGATCAGAAGGGCATGAGGTATAAGGAGTAAAAAGAGCCTTACGTTCCATCCCACAATCAATTCCCTTATATAACTAAAGAATTTCTAGACTCAACTTCGACCAGTTTGGCTTGGTAATCCTACAGGCAGTCAAGCTCTAATACCAAAGCTGTCAGGACCCCGACTCAATGCCACATCGATCTAGCATGTAACACCTCATATCACTTTGCGGCTTCACGCACGGTATTCCCACGGGTGTCACCTTACCTTTGCCCGGGACCGTTTGCGCCTTTTGGCACACATATATGACAGTGTCGCTAGCATCCATATGATAAGGAGCCCGGGCTGACATGGCTAGTCGTAAACCCAAAGTGGCACAGACTTACAGGGACAGGCATCCATGACCCAGCATCGAACGTGTCGGTCATCAGCGAGTGAATCCAGGCTGTAGCACTGGGCTAGCAGGACTCCGGTGAACCGGGCTGTAGCGGGCTAACAGGACTCCGGTATTCATCGCGTGACATTTCCCCGAAGGGACAGACACAGGAACGAAGAAGGACACATGCCGGCCAGCCTAAGTGTTCCGGAGCAGTAGCAAGCTACCATGGCTCGGTGGAAACACTAGGAGACATTTCCCGGTAAGAGAGGCTACTAAAGATAAACAACTAGATGGTCAGATCCCACACATACCAAGCATTTCAATAACATACACACAATATGCTCGATATGTGCAAATACAACATGGCATCACAACATGACTCTACGACTCAAGTATTTATTCAATAGGCTCCGAGGAGCGAGATATTACAAACATGGGTCTCATGACCCAACAATCAGAGCATACAAGTCAAAGCACATGCGGAAGCTTATCATGTCTGAGTACAGACATCTATAAATGAAAAAGGCTAAGAAGCCTGACTATCTACCAGATCCTGCCGAGGGCACAAGATCGTAGCTGAGGTAACAAGCTAAACGTCGAAGTCCACGTGGAACTACTAGCGAGACCGAAGTCTCTCTGCAAAAACATAAAATAGGCAAACGTGAGTACAAATGTACCCAGCAAGACTTACATCAGAACTATCTACATATGCATCATTATCAACAAAGGGGATGGTGGGGTTTAACTGCAGCAAGCCAGCTTTGACACGGTGGCTATCCTGAACTACGACTGCAATGTAACTCTTTTGAGGTGGCGCACACGAGTCCACATATTCACCATATCAATACACCACTATGGATCCGCTCCCGTCTCCCTACGAGAACGCCATCCATAGCACTCACGCTTATCTTGCGTATTTTAGGGTATCCACTTTCACTTGTCTATGAACTGATATAAGCAACCCAGAAGTCCTTTACCGCGGACACGGCTATTCGAATAGATGATGTTAACCCTGCAGGGGTGTACTTCTTCATACATGTTTCCACCACTTAGCGTCTGCACACGACATGTGCTCGGCAGACTTCAAGCGAAAGCCGACGTGGGTGTAGACCACGACCTACCTAAACACTCAAGTCTCTAGTCCAGGTTTATCGCCTATTCGGGTTCCATCCATGAGGAGATCCGGCCGGAGTTTCGCTCACAGCCCCAAACGATGTGAACAGGGTTCCCGAGATACCAAACGGGCATCCGGTACACCGTGCCACGTACCTACCGCATCACAGCCCACCCCTACGGTCAGCGCTGTCCACGGCCTCCAGCATAGCTACAAACACCAGAAACTACTTGCAACTCCTGGACAGAGGACAAGGGTGATTAAGAAGTCGAGCGGGGTCATATTTCAGGGCCCAATGTATGGTAGTAGCTGAATCATGGATCACAAACACAGAACTCAGTTCCTGAGGACGGCTTCAATGAGACAACCCACCATGTACTCCTACATGGCCTCTCACCGACTACCTTTACCAAATCGTATTCACACACTTAGCTCACACACAGTAGGACATGTTCACACACCTCTGATTCATCCCCGATGAATCAGACCTGACTCAACTCTAAGCAGTAGCAGGCATGACAAACAAGCATGAATGAGTAGGCACAACAGGGCTCAAACAACTCCTACTCATGCTAGTGGGTTTCATCTATTTACTGTGGCAATGACAGGTCATGCAAAGGATAAAGGGGTTCAGCTACCGCAGCAAGTAACAGATGAATCGGTGTTGTCCTAATGCAGTAAAAGAGAGCAGGAGCGAGAGAGTGGGATTTTATCGGAATGAACAAGGGGGTTTTGCTTGCCTGGCACTTCTGAAGATAACATTGAGTCTTCATCAGTGTCAACGATCACAACGTCGGAACATCGTCTACCGGGAGGGAACAGATACCGGCAACAAAGAAGAAATACAATCAATGCAATGCACAATATGATGCATGCTTATGACATGGCAATATGAATGTGTTTTGAGCTAATGCAACTAGCAACAGATTAAATGAAGTTGGTTTGAATACAAGATTCAAATTCAAACTCCATATGTGATTATTCAAATGCCATTTAATTGATTTGTGCTAAACAACAGCTATAAGTTGTTCTAACATGCATGAAAATGGTACCGATGGATTCCTTGAATTTTTCTTATAATTTTTCATATATAATTTATTTAATTTGGAGTTACGGTTGAATTTCTATGATTTTTAGAAGTTTATACAATTTTCTGGAATTTTCTGAATAAAAATAAATCCAGAAAACCTATTACTGCGTCAGCATGACTTCACAGTGACGTCAGCAAGTCAACGGCGTTGTCCAAGTCAAATCTGACCTGTGGGACCCATATGTCAGCTGCACAGTGATTTAACAGAGTTTAATTAACTTAACTAAATTGTTAGCCGGGTTAATTAAACGGTAGGGCCCACCTGTCAGTGGCCCTAGGCCTGGGTTAGCGGGGTGGTTAGGCCCTAATGACCGGCCACGTCGGATTCGCCGGCGGTTGGACGACGGCGACGACCCAGAGCGGCGGTGGCTCGCCGGAGTTACGCCAGAGGCGACGGATCAACGCGCCAAGGGCACCAGGAGGTAGCCCGTGCCCGTGCGCATCTAGGGGGACCAACGGGAGGTGCGGGGGTGGCCGGGGTTCACCGGAATGGAGCTCGCGGCGGCGCCGGCGTTCGGGTGAACTGGGTTTCGGGGTTAGGGAGCACGACAGGAGGCAAAGAGGGGTGTTACGACCTCCTGGGGTTGCACTGAGCACGACCGCGTGCTCGGTTGCAGCTCTAGCTAACGGTGGCTACGGCGGCGACATGGCCGGCGGCAAGCAAGCTCCGGCTCCGGTGGGATCGAGGCTACAGGGCGCAATCGAGGCGGGGAAGAGAGAGGGGAGGCGTAGGAGCTCACAGTGAGTTCGAAGAGCAGGTCGGCGTGCTCGGGGAGATGGCGGAGAGGATGAATCGGACGGCGGCATCCGGCGGCCGTGGTCAGGAAGAAGCGCCGCGGCATCGTCTTGGGGCATCCGGGCTTCGGTGGGTCGACTTAGAGGGGCTTGGGGTCCGGGCTGAGCTCGGGTACGCAGAGAGGGAGCGAGGAAGTGGCTGTGGCCGCGGTGGTTGCGAGCGACATCGGCGGCGACTCTCGGGTGAGAGAGGGAGAGATCCAGGGAAGGGGGTGAGAGCGCGGGAGAGTGAGGGAGAGAGGCAGGGAGGTGCGTGGCGCTCGGGGAAGGCGTCCGGAGCGTCGAGGAAGGAGAGCGGCAAGCAGGAGGTGGCCGAGGCAGCGTCGGCGCCCGTCGGCCACGCGCGCTACCTACTGGCGCGGGGAAGACGACAGGAGGGGAGCCCCTGGTGGGCTGGGCCGGCTTCTGCAGTAGGCCGCACAGGTAGGCGCCAGGTAGATCTTCTGCTCTCTCTCTCTTATTTCTATTTAATTCTGTTTTTCTATTTTCTGTAGTTTGTTTTGATTTGATTTAAAAATATCAAATCATTTTATAAAATCCTGGAAACAATTATGGGTGCTTTCTGAATTATTTCAGTGACCCTTAACAATTTCCAACATTTATTTGAACATTTAAATTATTTATAGTATTTTAAATGCCCAAGGTCAAATACAATAGGATTTAATTCAAAAATCCAGAATGGCCTAGAAATATGTGCATCATTGTTGGCAGGGGTTTTCACCTTTAACAAAAAATAATGAACTTTCCTAAAGGGCATTCTGGGTTTATTGAAAATATTTTTATTTTGATCCTAATTGCATTTTATTTAGTGCTAGGGTTTGTAATCCCCAGTTCAAGTTTCATGAACTTTAAACATGATGCATGAATGCCTTAATGCAACTAATGACAAACAAATTCTAGGGCTGTGACAACCACAATACTTCATAACCGAGTTGCAGATGGTGTACCATCGATGGGAGATCGATTTCATATTGCCTTCATGCACGACATGCATGTCATAGGGAGAGAAGTCCTTTTGCTCATCAAACGAAGCATGCACACGCTGCCAAAAGATCAAGCCCCTTGAGTTCTTGCCTACAAAGTATACTGATACGACCAACCACAGATTGCACAACAACTCATTCTCGATCACCAAGTACCCCACCACCGAATTACTCTCGAAAACAGCAAAAAGTTCAATGACATTTGAACAAACACCTGCCGACATGGTGTTCGCCATGGATGTCGTTCAAAGGGGGCGGAGGGTACTTGGCTGTGAAGGGATCCTGGTGGACGGCAGAGTAATCCAAAGCGGACAAGCACATTAGTGGGGGTTGTAGACACGCGATGATGCCTAGGCGGTGGCCCGAGAGATACAGGGCAGCATCGGATGAGGAGGTTGCGGATGCAAAGCAAGGGAGCATGGGCCAATTGAAAAAAAAGTGGATTGGAAGGGTATTTGAGTGGGCTATTTGTATCAAAGTCCTACACGACGGTGGTCCGGACTTTTGCAAAGCCACCCTAGTTTTTTTTTATTTATGGGAAAATGGACAACTGGTTGCATCTGCGACCGACGGGGTATCGCGTTGGATGGCAAATTGTGTCCAGACCACTCGATCCAAACGTGTGCGGGCAGTTTGGGTGTCCGCGTTGGAGATGCCCTAGAATGGAGTGGAAACTTTCCGCTTACCCCAGTTAAAAAATTGAGGAAAAGTATGAAAATAAAAATAGAAATGGAAAGTAAAGGTTTCTCATAGAAATGGAAAAAATACAAGGTTTTTTGCGAATGCTAAATAGAGGGCGAGCTCCATGAAGCCCATTATATTTTAAAACTTGAAATTCTCAATTTGAATTTGCAATAAAATCTTTCCAAAAATCACATGTGTTTATACGGATGTATAATACATGTGTGTAAAATTTTAAGATGATATACAATATGGTGAGAGCTACATTAAAAAGTGAAAATCGTGATTTTGAAATGGTGAACAACAAATGCATTATTCAATATTACAAATGCACAAATTTGTCTTTTTATGCAGCTCTCACCATAATGTATTTCATCGTCAGACTTTGCACACATGTAAAACACATCAATATGAACGTGTATGATTTTTTTCAGAATTTTTAAAAACTTAGAAATGTGATTTTCAATTTATAAGAAAAAATAGCTCCATGGAGCTCGTCCTCCAAAATTCCATACTTAGTTTTTCCAGGCTATGGAACGTGATTTCTATATGCGCATGTGTGGATTTTTTTATTTATCCCGTGTGTGTAGCCACACCAACACTGTCCATACACAATTTTGCCTTAACCCAACCCTATCTAAAAAAATTAATTCTCTCATAATATTGTTTTCTTTAACTTGATGACCGTGGGAATGGCTCTCGGCTACTTTTGGATTAAAAATTAGATGGGTTCACAAGTACATACAATGTTACATAGCAATGAGAAGGGGGAAGGGCTTAGTGAAGATAGAGAAAGAAAGGGGGAAGTAAACCAGGCAGGGGAGCTATAAAGATTGTATAGAAGAGAGAATGAATGGTTCTACCTTCTTCTTTAACCAGGAGGGAGAAGTCCCACTTAAACCAAGATAACTAGTATCCTTGCGATGGAGCGATCCCTCTCAATAGTTTATCATTGTGCTCCTTCCAAATCCCCCGTGCAGCCACCGCAAACACCTTCATGAACATTGGCTTGTTCCAGGCAACTCTACCAGCATGTATCATTTGTATTTTGCAGTCCGTGTCCTACCATGTAATCCCAGGGTTCTCCAACAGGCTACACTGAATGCACATTGAAAAAATACATGAGACAAATTTTCTTCCGATGGTTCGTTGCATAACAAGCAACTATAATCATCATTCTCAATTATATAGTGCCTTTGTTTACACATCCTCCTGGTGTTGAGATGATCAACAAGCAGCAGATAGAGGAACACCTTCCACTGTATTGTGCATTTGGACTTCCAAATCCAGACAAAATCCTCATCCACGTGCATTTCACTGAAGAAGTGCAAATATAACTTGCTTGCTTTGGAGTCATCCCCTCCCCAAACACAGAACAAACATCTTTGGACTCAGAACCAGGGTTAAGACCTTTAGTCTCTCTTTGTAAATCCCTAACTTCATCTATGGCTTCAAGGAACAATGGCAAATGAAAAACTTGGCCAAGCGTATCTGAAGGGAACAACTTCCAGACTGAAAGTCCTCATTCCTCACAAAGGAGAATGCCCTAGGTGCAAAATAGATAGTATTTCAGCATGCCGAGATCTTTACAAAATATCACAGTAATGTAAACATCATCGTCACAGTTCATTTCACGTTACATGGTGTATCCATTCGGTAGGAGGTTAGCTAGGAGGTAGTTAGGAATTATCTCAAACCTCATGTACTCTATCCCTTTATCTCTTAGATTTTCCCTCATCTCCAAGATGTAATCTGGTTCAACAACTTGTATGCATATACAAGGATAACCGCCAACCTATATTAACACGAAGGAGTGCCCCCAACAATGTACGATGCTTCACGCTATTGCACATGGTATATAGGTCTCCATCTCTTCCATCAAATCTAGTTCGCTAGATTTTCTCCACAAAAGCTTGCTACCATGGCCTCCTCTACCACTGCCAACTCTTGTCTCTCTGGCCAAGTAACAGAGCGGCTGTGCCGCACCAACTACATCCTCTGGTGCACCAAAATCACCCCATAGAGCAGAGGAGCGGGATTCTTCGAATACATGGATGGAACCACATCGAAGACATCCAAGCAAGTCATTGATACGTCTCCGTCGTATCTACTTTTCCAAACACTTTTGCCTTTGTTTTGGACTCTAACTTGCATGATTTGAATGAAACTAACCCGAACTAACGCTGTTTTCAGCAGAACTGCCATGGTGTTATTTTTGTGCGGAAATAAAAGTTCTCGGAATGACCTGAAAATCCATGGAGCAACTTTTCAGAATTAATAAAAAATATGGCGAAAGAATTAGCGTCAGGGGGCCCACACCCTATCCACGAGGGTGGGGGGCACGACCCCTCCCCCCGGGTGCGCCCACTGCCTCGTGGGCCCCCTGAACGTCCATTGACCTCAACTCCAACTCCATATATTTGCTTTCGTAGAGAAAAAAATCAAAGAGAAAGTTTCATCGCATTTTACGATACGGAGCCGCCGCCAAGCCCTAATATCTCTCGGGAGGGCCGATCTGGAGTCCGTTCAGGGCTCCAGAGAGGGGGATTCGCCGCCGTCGTCATCATCAACCATCCTCCATCACCAATTTCATGATGCTCACCGCCGTGCGTGAGTAATTCCATCATAGGCTCGCTGGACGGTGATGGTTGGATGATATTTACCATGTAATCAAGTTAGTTTTGTTAGGGTTTGATCCCTAGTATCCACTATGTTCTAAGATTGATGTTGCTATGACTTTGCTATGCTTAATGCTTGTCACTAGGGCCCGAGTGCCATGATTTTAGATCTGAACCTATTATGTTTTCATGAATATATGTGAGTTCTTGATCCTATCTTGCAAGTCTATAGTCACCTATTATGTGTTATGATCCGACAACCCCAATGTGACAATAATCGGGATACTTCTCGGTGATGACCATAGTTTGAGGAGCTCACGTATTCACTATGTGTTAATGCTTTGGTCCGGTACTCTATTAAAAGGAGGCCTTCATATCCCTTAGTTTCCACTAGGACCCCGCTGCCATGGGAGCGTAGGACAAAAGATGTCATGCAAGTTCCTTTCCATAAGCACGTATGACTATATTCGAAATACATGCCTACATTACATTGATGAATTGGAGCTAGTTCTGTGTCACCCTATGTTATAACTATTACATGAGGAATCGCATCCGACATAATTATCCATCACTGGTCCCATGCATACGAGCTTTTCACATATTGTGCTTTTCTTATTTACTTTACCATTGCCACTGTTACAATTACTACAAAACTGCTACTGTTACTTTTGCTACTGTTACCGTTACTTCCATACTACTTTGCTACTAAATACTTTGCTGCAGATACTAAGTTATCCAGGTGTGGTTGAATTGACAAATCAACTGCTAATACTTGAGAATATTCTTTGGCTCCCCTTGTGTCGAATCAATAAATTTGGGTTGAATACTCTACCCTCGAAAACCATTGCGATCCCCCATACTTGTGGGATACCAAGACTATTTTTTGGCGCCGTTGCCAGGGAGCATAGCTCTATTCTTTGAGTCACTTGGGATTTATATCTGCTGGTCACTATGATGAACTTGAAAGATGAAAGAACTAAGATTTTTCCCTCAACTACGAGGGGAGGTAAGGAACTGCCATCTAGCTCTGCACTAGATTCTCCTTTTGTTTTGAGTAAGCTTGCGACACCTAAACCTGCTACTACTATGAATTCCTATATGTCTCATGTTATTGATGATGCCACTTCTACTATGCATGATACTTATGATGAAACTACTTCTATGATTGATACTACTGTGCCATTAGGTGAATTTCTTGATGAACAACTTGCTAGGGCTAGAGAGAATGAAATTCTTGAAGACGAAATTATTGAAGATAGTGATGATGAAGGTTTGGATGAAGAAACTACTAGAGATATTCTTGCTTGCAATGATAGATCTAATCTTAAGAAGTTATTAGTTAAACTGAAATAGAAATCTCTAAATGCTAGAATGAAATATGACCCTGCTTTTGCTACTTCATCTATCTTTGTTACTGATAAGGATTATGAATTCTCTGTCGATCCTGAGATAATTACTTTGGTTGAATCTGATCCTTTTTATGGCTATGAATCTGAAACTGTTGTGGCACATCTTACTAAGTTAAATGATATAGCCACCCTGTTCACTAATGATGAGAAATCTCGCTACTATTATATCCTTAAGATATTTCCATTTTCATTAAAGGGTGATGCTAAAACTTGGTTTAATTCTCTTGATCCTGGTTGTGTGTGTAGTCCTAGGATATGATTTATTACTTCTCTGCTAAATATTTCCCTGCTCATAAGAAACAAGCTGCCTTAAGGGAAATATATTATTTTGTGCAAATTGAAGAAGAGAGTCTCCCACAAGCTTGGGGGAGGATTCTCTGATTACTTAATGCTTTGCCTGATCATCCTCTTAAGAAAAATGAAATACTTGATATCTTTTATAGTGGACTAACTGATGCTTCCAAGGACCACTTGGATAGTTGTACTGGTTGTGTTTTCAGGGAAAGGTCAGTCGATCAAGCTAAATTTCTATTGAATAATATGTTGACTAATGAAAATAATTGGAAACTTCCTGAGCCACTTCCTGAGCCAATTCCTGAGCAAACTCCTGAGCCAATTAAGCCAACTCCGAAGAAGACAGGTGTTCTATTTCTCAGTCCTGAAGATATGCAAGAGGCAAAGAAATCTATGAAAGAAAAAGGTATTGAAGCTGAAGATGTTAAGAATTTACCTCCTGTTGAAGAAATACATGGTCTTAATATACCACCTATTGAAGAAACACATTATCTTGATAACCCGACACAGGTAGTAAAGGTAAATTCTCTCTATAGATATGATAAAGTTGAAATCCCATCTACTAAGTTTCCTAGCCAATGTTTGGATGAATTTGATGACTTTATGGCTAGACAAGCAAATTTCAATGCTTATGTTGGTAGAGAATTAAAGAGTAATGCTTACATGATTGGACGCTTGAGTGATTATATGGATAGAGTTAAAGGTGAACTTAAACTCATTAGTGAATATGCTTCTATGGTTACCACTCAAGCAGAACAAGTACTTAAAGCTCAAAGTGATTTGCTCGATGAATTAAATAATAAACATGATTTTGCTGTTAGAGTGGCTACTAGAACTGGTAAAATGACTCAGGAACCTTTGTATCCTGAAGGCCACCCTAAGAGAATTGAGCAAGATTCTTAGAGAAATAATGTAGATGCACCTAGTCCTTCTAAAAAGAAGAAAAAGAAAAATGATAGGACTTTGCATGCTTCTAGTGAACCTGTTGTAGACACACCTGAGAATCCCAATGATATTTCTATTTCTGATGCTGAAACACAATCAGGTGATGAACATGAACCTAGTGATAATGTTAATGATAATGTTCATGTTGATGCTCCACCTAACAATAATAATGATGTAGAAATTGAACATGATGTTAATCTTGATAACCCACAATCAAAGAATCAACATTATGATAAGAGAGATTTTGTTGCTAGGAAGCATGGTAAAGAAAGAGAACCATCGGTTCAAAAACACATGCCTTTTCCTCCTAAGCCATTCAAGAAAAAAGATGATGAGGATTTTGAGCGCTTTGCTGAAATGATTAGACCTATCTTCTTACGTATGCGCTTAACTGATATGCTTAAAGTAAACCCTTATGCTAAGTACATGAAAGATATTATTAAAAATAAAAGAAAGATACCGGAAGCTGAAGTTTCCACCATGCTTGCTAATTATACTTTTAAGGGTGGAATACCAAAGAAACTTGGAGATCCAGGAGTACCAACTATACCATGCTCCATTAAAAGAAACTATGTTAAAACTGTTTTATGTGATCTTGGAGCCGGTGTTAGTGGTATGTCTCTCTCTTTATATCATAGACTTGAATTGAATAAGTTGACACCTACTGAAATATCTTTGCAAATGGCTGATAAATCAACTGTTATACCGGTCGGCATTTGTGAGGATGTGCCTGTTGTGGTTGCAAACATCACTATCTTAACGGACTTTGTTATTCTTGATATTCCCGAGGATGATGGTATGTCGATTATCCTTGGTAGACACTTTTTGAATACTGCAGGGGCTGTTATTGATTGCAACCAAGGTAATGTCACTTTTCCTATTAATGGTAATGAGCATACGGTACACTACCCGGGGAAACAACCTCAAGTTCATAGCATCAATTCTATTGGAAAAATCCAACTATCATTATTGGAGGTTTTGAGTTTCATCTTCCTACTGTCAAGAAAAAATATGATATTCTTATTATTGGGGATGTGCATATCCCCGTTGAGGTAACCTAGTGTTATTAGAAATTTCTTCGGTTCCATGTTATTCAGAATGAGTTTGTTAACAAGACTTGATCAACCTTGTTAGTGGATTCCTTTTGATGATCATGAGATGGATGAAATTAGAAGGCACAACCTTCTGTACCCTCCTTTTACTTTCTGTTATTTAGAATAAATAAAGCAAAAATAGTATTTTCTGTCTGTTTTCTGAATTATCCATGCAAAAAAATACCCCGAAAATAAAAGTTCTCCAAATGCCCTGCCAATTTAGTATGATTTTTTCTAGAATATTTAAGGATATTTGGCACTGAGAACACAGGAGGGGGAGCTGGCACCTGGCCACGAGGGTCCAGGGCGCGCCCCCTGCCTCGTGGCCCATGGTGGCCCTCCTCCACTTATTCCTGCACCCACACACTTCTTCTTCCTCCCAAAAAAATCACCATCCAGCTCAAGCACGAGTTCTAGCTCATTTTGCTGCGATTTTCGATCTCCTTGCTCAAAGCTCCATTCACAAAACTGCTTTGGGAGATTGTTCTTTGGTATGTGACTCCTCCAATGGTCCAATTAGGTTTTGTTCTAGTACTTTATTCATTGAAATTTTTTGCTGCCTAGGTGACCCTGTTCTTGAGCCTGCATGTCAAATTTATGAGGTCCCAAGTAATTCTAATGCATGATATAGGCTCTAGGCACTTGAGGGAGTAGTTGCTATCAATTTTATTGAGTTTGATTCACTTTTATTTTGAGTTACTAAAATTTTTAGAAATTTTTCAGAGGAAGAAATATGTCTAGGAAAATGTACCAAGGTGGTTCTTCAACAAAGAAATGATCCAGGCTCGCAATGCGTGAGCAGGACGATGAACCACCAAGGGAAGCTGACGTGCGGCCTTGTGAATGGCCGTCAGAAGAGTTTATGGTTAATGCAGGCATTAAGGATGAATTTGATGCATATGTGCGTAATGCCGATCTTGAGGACTTCATGCAAGATAAGTGTCCTCAGTACTACTATTTGACTGACTCATTCGTGAGAAGGTTTAAATTTACATCTTCGCGTAATTCTCCAACTATCCTGTTTGATATTTATGATAAATCATATACCATGGACCTAGAAGATTTCACTACTGCTTGTAAACTCCCGCAGTGGGGCAACGTTAATGAACCCCGTAAATCTGAATATAAAGATTTTCTTGCTAGTACCACTATGGGAGAATCTAGAGATATAGCACAAGGTACCATAGGGAGCATTCATTTTCATGCTATACATTATTTTGCTCTCTTCATTGGTAGATGCATTAATGGTAAAGATGAAGCATGTCACATGTGTGTATCTGATCTTTGTGTTCTCAAGAGTGCTGTATTAGGTGATAAACAATACAACTTGGGGGCAATTGTTGCATGTAGGTTGCATAATAATGGTTTAGTTGGAGATTTATTTGGAGGGATTTATGCGACCCGTGTGGCTAATTATCTTGGTATACCTCCACATGAAGATGATAGGGAGTTGCCTCCCGCTTATTTAGATTATAATGCCATGGTCAGCCATCACTTTCTTGAGAGGAATGAACAATTCCTCCAGTATCGACTAATCTTTGACAGACGTCGCACTGTCCATATTACTCTCCCTGCTCCTGCCCTCTTTGATTATCAGGCAAAAATAAGATATGTTATCACTAGGGAGGAGGCAACCGAGTACGAGAGGAGGGCGGAGGCAGCTCGCTGCCATGCCGCAGCTCACGAGGCATTGGCTGCTGCATCTCAGTAATACCCCAGTTACAACTTCGGATATCATTCAGGCTACCCATGGCCATAACCAACTTAGGACAAAAGCCTAATCTTGGGGGAGTACGTATTTCTCACTGACATTACATTCATGTTCACACACTCATTCTAGTTGTCGGTGTTCATACTTTTTCATTGTACTATCCATGCTAGTTTAATTCCTTTTCTAGCCTTCTTCTTGTGTGTTAGATAAACCTTTTAAAAAACCAAAAAAATTAGTTAGCTTACTTTCCATGCTTGTACTAGTAAATAAAATAAAACCCAAAAAGATTTCTCGTTCTTCTATTGCTTGTTGGGAGCTTTCCCGTGTAAATAGTTTTATTTCTTTTCTTTCCTTTGGGGGTCGAGAGGAGAAGACTATAATGAAAATGCTGAGTGGCTCTTATATGCATGATTGTTGATTTAACCAAGAGCCCACATTACCTTGTCTTCTCCCTTGAATTGAATGCTTGCAGATTCCAGCTTAGTCTAATGCACGTGCACTATTATTATACACACCGTTCGGTCGTGCGAGTGAAAGGCAATAATGACGATATATGATGGACTGGCTGAGATAAGAGAAGCAGGTATGAACTCGACCTCTCTTGTT
Organism: Triticum aestivum; assembly: GCF_018294505.1. NCBI lineage: Eukaryota > Viridiplantae > Streptophyta > Magnoliopsida > Poales > Poaceae > Triticum > Triticum aestivum. The sequence goes on along the minus strand of NC_057813.1, from coordinate 460,834,734 downwards.
TTTTACAAATATGATTAGTTCATCGTTCCTGATTCAACCTATTATGAATAAACATGTTTGCAATGACAATTAGATATTATAGTTGCTTATGCCATGCTTAATTAGCTATGAGTTTATAATGGTTTACCTTGCATGCCAACATGCTATTAAAATGGTTGTGATGTGGTATGATAGGGTGGTATCCTCCTTTGAATGAATTGAGTGACTCGACTTGGCACATGTTCACGCATGTAGTTGAAACAAAATCAACATACCCTTCACGATATTTATGTTCATGGTGGATTATATCCTACTCATGCTTGCACTCAGTGTTGATTAATTTTAATGCATGTTCATGACTTTTGTCGCTCTCTCAGTTGGTCGTTTCCCAGTCTTTTGCTAGACTTCACCTGTACTAAGTGGGAATACTGCTTATGCATCCAAACTCCATAAAACCCAAAGTTATTCCATATGAGTCCACGATACCTTCCTATATGCGGTATTTACCTGCCGCTCCAAGTAAATTTGTATGTGCCAAACTCCAAACCTTCAAATGGAATCCTATTTTGTATGCTCGAGCAGCTCATGTATCAACTAGGGCTATCTGTATCTTCCATGCTAGGTGGGTTATTCTCAAGAGGAGTGGACTCCGCTCCTCATTCACGAGAAAATGGCTGGTAACTGGGATGGCCAGTCCCATGCTCAAATCAGATCAAAATAATTAAACAAAACTCCCCCAGGATTGTTGCTAGTTGGAGGCACCCGTTGTTTCGAGCAAGCCATGGATTGATGCTTGTTGGTGGTGGGGGAGTATAAACTTTACCATTCTGTTTGGGAACCGCCTATAATGTGTGTAGCATGGAAAATATCGAGATCTCATAGTTGTTATGTTGACAGTCAAAGTATACCGCTCAAAATGTTATTTATCTCTATTTCAAAATCGAGCTCTGGCACCTCTACAAATCCCTGCTTCCCTCTATGAAGGGCCTATCTACTTACTTTTATGTTGAGTCATCACCCTCTTACTAAAAAGCACCCGCTGGAGAGAATCACTGTCTTTTGCATGCATTACTATTAGTTTATATTGGGTATGACTTGACTGGATCTCTTTTACCATGAATTATAATGTTTAGTCAGTCCTTGATCTTTAAAGGTGCTCTGCATTTATGTTTCGCGGTCTCAGAAAGGGCTAGCGAGATACCATCTTGTTATATCATATTATGATTGTTTTGAGAAAGTGTTGTCATCCGAGTTTTATTATTATTGCTCGCTAGTTGATTATGCCATTGATATGAGTAAACATGAGACCTAATGTTGTTGTGAATATGGTTAGTCATAATCTTTGCTGAAAAATTGAATGCTGGCTTTACATACTTACAACAACAAGAGCAAATAGAGTTTGTAAAAGTTTTTGTTTATCACTTTCAGTTTGTCAACTGAATTGCTTGAGGACAAGCAAAGGTTTAAGCTTGGGGGAGTTGATACGTCTCCGTCGTATCTACTTTTCCAAACACTTTTGCCCTTGTTTTGGACTCTAACTTGCATGATTTGAATGAAACTAACCCGGACTGATGCTGTTTTCAGCAGAACTGCCATGGTGTTATTTTTGTGCAGAAATAGAAGTTCTCGGAATGACCTGAAAATCCACAGAGCAACTTTTCAGAATTAATAAAAAATAATGGCAAAATAATTAGCGTCAGGGGGCCCACACCCTGTCCACGAGGGTGGGGGTGCGCCCCCTCCCCCTGGGTGCGCCCCCCTGCCACGTGGACCCCCTAAATGTCCACCGACCTCAACTCCAACTCCATATATTTGCTTTCGCGGATAAAAAAATCAGAGAAAAAGTTTCATCGCGTTTTATGATACGGAGCCGCCGCCAAGCCCTAATCTCTCTCGGGAGGGCTGATCTGGAGTCCATTCGGGGCTCCAGAGAGGGGGATCCGTCGCCGTCGTCGTCATCAACCATCCTCCATCACCAATTTCATGATGCTCACCACCGTGCGTGAGTAATTACATCGTAGGCTTGCTGGACGGTGATGGGTTGGATGAGATTTACAATTAATCAAGTTAGTTTAGTTAGGGTTTGATCCCTAGTATCCACTATGTTCTTAGATCGATGTTGCTATGACTTTTCTATGCTTAATGCTTGTCACTAGGGCCCGAGAGCCATGATTTCAGATCTGAACCTATTATGTTTTCATGAATATATGTGAGTTCTTGATCCTATCTTGCAAGTATATAGTCACCTATTGTGTCTTATGATCCGACAACCCCGAAGTGACAATAATCAGGATACTTCTCGGTGATGACCGTAGTTTGAGGAGTTCATGTATTCACTATGTGTTAATGCTTTGGTCTGGTACTCTATTAAAAGGAGGCCTTAGTATCGCTTAGTTTCCACTAGGACCCCGCTGCCACGGGAGGGTAGGACAAAAGATGTCATGCAAGTTCTTTTCCATAAGCACGTATGACTATATTGGGAATACATGCCTACATTACATTGATGAATTGGAGCTAGTTCTGTGTCACCCTATGTTATAACTATTACATGATGAATCGCATCCGACATAATTACCCATCACTGATCCAATGCCTACGAGCTTTTCACATATTGTGCTTTTCTTATTTACTTTGCCGTTGCCACTGTTACAATTACTACAAAACTACTACTGTTACTTTTTCTACTGTTATCGTTACTTCCATACTACTTTGCTACTAAATACTTTGTTGCAGATACTAAGTTATCCAGGTGTGGTGAAATTCACAACTCAACTGCTAATACTTGAGAATATTCTTTGGCTCCCCTTGTGTCGAATCAATAAATTTGGGTTGAATACTCTACCCTCGAAAACTATTGCGATCCCCTATACTTGTGGGTTATTAGTCATCACCAAGGACAAGTATGGGAAAGAGGAGATCATTCCCAATCCTCTCCACTCGGTTTGGATCCAAGAGGATCAACAAATACTAGGTTATATGTTGAATAATCTAACCAAGGAGGTACTAGTGCAGGTCACCTCCATTGCTCATGTGCATGAGCTCTGGGCGGCATTGGTGGATATGTTTTCCTTGCAATCTCTACCCAGTTGGGTCAACACCATCCACATCGAGCTTTCACATGCGCAAAAGCGAATGCAGTCTGTGGTGATGTACTTTTCATACATGTGCTCTCTAACAGATGAACTTGCTGCTAATGGCATGCCCCTCCAAGACGGCGAGCTGGTCTCCTACAACCTCGCCGGCCTGGACATGGAGTACCAGCCCCTCGTCTCCGCCCTCGACGCGTGCACACAGCCGGTCACACTCATTGAAATCTTCTAGGGGACGGCAGGTTCAAGTCACCAGCCAACGCCACTGCACGCGGCCGTGGAGGTGGCGGCGGTGGTTCACGCTACCGTAGGCTGCCACGGAAAGGCAAGACCGGCAGCGGCAGGAACGGAAACACCAGCAACTCCCGCAGCCCTGGCAACAACAGCAACGGTGGTGGGCGGCCCTCCTACAACAACTCCAAGGGCCGTCGGACCTCCCCCAAGTCGCGTCCAGACGCCATCTGGTGCCAGATCTGTGGCATACTGGGGCACTCAGCAAAGGATTGCTGGTACAGTTTTAAGAGGATGAAGACACATCGCAACATGAAAAAGTTGCTGGTGGGGCGGACGCCTCATACCCAGTTGACACCAACTGGTACGTCGACATGGTGCTATCAACCACATCATTGGCGAGTTGGAGAAAGTCATCATGAGGGAGAAGCACCGCGGTCCGGAGCAAGTCTATGCCACAAATGGAGAAGGTATGAGGATATGTCATGTTGGTCCCTCAATTATTAAAACACCTCACCGAAAATTCATCTGAGAAAAATATTGCGTGTTCCTAGAGCTTTAGTGAATCTCCTTTTCGTTTATTGCATTGCCATTGATAATCATGTTTTTCTTGAATTTCACCCCTATTTCTTTTTTATCCGAGATCAGGTCACAAAGAGAATCCTCTATCAAGGTACATGCGTTGCTTCCCAATCTTAGGAGATTCAATAAAACAGCATGTGGTGTCACCAAGTTATCTTCAACCCGGTGGCACGATCGATTAGGGCATGCATCTTTTTCTTTAGTAGAATGGGTGCTTAGGAAAAAATAAGCTCCCATATGTTGGAGAGCATAATGTCAAAACAGTTTGTGATTCTTGCCAAAGAGTTAAAAGTCATCAACTGGCATATCCCATCTCTATGAGTGTTTCTACCAAATCATTGCAACTTATTTTTTCCGATGTTTGGGGTCCTGCCCCCTCTTCTATTGGTAGACATACTTGCTATATGAGTTTTATTGATGACTACAGTAAATTCTATTGGATCTATCTTCTTAAGAAAAGATCCAATGTGTTTCAAATCTTTCAAAAATTTCAAGCACTCGTCGAAAGAAAATTTGATAGAAAAATCATTGCTGACCAATCCGATTGGGGAGGGGAATACGAGAAGTTAAATTCCTTCTTCCAAAAACTTGGCATCTCCCATCATGTGTCATGTCCACATGCCCATCAACAAAATGGGTCTGCTGAACGCAAACACTGTCATATTGTATAGGTTGGTCTAGCTCTTTTAGCAGGAGCATCTATGCCTTTGAAATTATGGGATGAGGCTTTTCTCACGTCTGTACACATCATAACATGTTACCTAGTCGTGTCATTAATGATGAAACACCTATGGATGGACTACTTCATATCAAACCTGAATATACTTCTCTTTGATTTTTTTTGGGTGTGCTTGTTGGCCAAATATTTGCCCCTACAACAATCGCAAGCTCGTGTTCCGATCCAAACAGTGTGTTTTCATAGGGTATAGTCCTCAACATAAAGGTGCTAAATGCCTTGATGTCTCTACTATAGAGTATATATTTCCCGTGATGTAGTATTTGATGAGATAAAATTCCTGTTTTATGATCTTCATCCAAACGTCGGTGCCATTCTTCGCAAAGAGATTCTTCTCTTGCCATCCCATCTAACTGGCGTTGACCAAAGGGGAAATAATTGTGTTGATTCAATATTGACTGACCCTCATAACAGTTTGTCTGAGCTTTGTGATGAAACAAGGAAACAAAATGGTACAGAAATCATTCAAAATGGTGTCGAAATCATGTTAAAAGGGCAACATTTTATGTGCCCAGCACTAGGGAGCATATCTCCCTCGGGATCGCCGCTGCAGTAGACTGCTATGCAATCTTCAGCGGGATCGGCGCCGCAGAAGGACATCAGCGCCTCTGGCTCTGCGCCGGGAGACAACCGCGACAGCGCCAACCCCGCCCTAGCCACGCGGGGCTCTCCCATTCACCAGGCGGAGGACACCGATCCGCAACAATTCCCGTCTGCCACTGGGCCGCCTCTGAATCGGTGGCCCACAAAGGTGGACCACTGCTACGCGTGACGTCCCATGCAACAGCCGGCCGGTCGGTCCCCTATCGCACTGACCGGCTCGGGATCCAGCGTCAGCCTGCACCATCAGTGCGTAATGATGATCCACTAGCGGGTCAGGCTTGGGATCCTCTGCGCTAGATTCTGCTACACCTCCATCAGCCGACGCGATGGAAGATCCCTGTGTAGAAAATCTGCCTGGGGCAAGATCTGGATCGGGATCCAAGGATGTGGCTGGATAATGTGTGCCTTCCATGGTTGTGCCTATTTCACAAACACGTACATGCCTTCAGAAAGGGGTAATTAAAGATGTTAATTATAAACATATTACCAAGTTTGGCATGGCATGTACTACAGGTGAACCGACTTCCTTTCAAGAAGCACTTGGTGATGCAGAATGAAAAAGAGCTATGGAACAAGAATACATGGCTCTTTAGAGAAATAAAACATGGCATCTGGTTCCCCCAAAGCAAGGTAAAATTTTGATAGATTGCAAATGGGTGTTCAGAATTAAGAGAAAACCTGATGGAACCATAGATCGCCATAAAACTAGACTAGTTGCAAAGGGTTTTAAACAGAGGTATGGCATAGTTTATCATGATACTTTCAGTCCACTCATAAAAATTTCTACCATTCGTCTTGTTCTGTCTATTGTTGTTTCAAGGGGGTGGAGTCTCAAATAACTAGATGTGTAGAATGCATTTCTTCGTGGGGTTCTGGAAGAGGAGGTTTACATGAAACAACCTCATGGGTTTGAGTACAAAAGGTCTCCATTTCATGTTTGTAAGCCTGATAAATCTATTTATGGTCTAAAGCAAGCTCCTAGGGCATGGTACTCTAGGCTTAGTTACAAGTGGCAAGCACTCAGTTTTATTCCTTCCAAGTCTGACACCTCACTATTCATTTACAATAAGTCAAATACATCTATATTTGTACTTATTTATGTTGATGATATAATTTTTCCAAGATCATGTGATGAGACAGTGGTAGGGCTGTTAAAGGATCTAGGTGCTGAATTTGCCTTGAAGGATCTAGGAGACTTGCATTTCTTCCTAGGGATAAAGTCAAGAAACATGGTAATGACTGAGGGAATCCTGGATTACGGGGTATCCGAATGGCCGAACTATATACATCGTCCAGACTATTGGAGCGTGAAGATACGAGACTCAAGACTCCGTCCCGTGTCCGGACGGGACTCTCCTTTGCGTGGAAGACAAGATTGGCGATCCGGATATTGTGTTTCCTTCCTTGTAACCGACTCCGTGTAAACCCTAGCCCTCTCCGGTGTCTATATAAACAGGAGAGGTTGGTCCTTAGAAGGTCGATCACAATTACAATCATAATCATGATAGGCTAGCTTCTAGTGTTTAGCCTCTATGATCTCGTGGTAGATCTACTCTTGTACTACTCATATCTTCAATATTAATCAAGCAGGAAGTAGGGATTTACCTCCATCGAGAGGGCCCGAACCTGGGTAAACATTGTGTCCCTTGCTTCCTGTTACCATCAGCCTAAGAGGCACAGATTTGGACCCCCTACCCAAGATCCGCCAGTTTTGATACCGACATTGGTGCTTTCATTGAGAGTTCCTCTGTGTCATCGCTGCGAGGCTTGATGGCGCCTTCAATAGTCAACAACCCGGTCCAGGGCGAGACTTTTCTCCCTGGACAGATCTTTGTGTTCGGCGGCTTCACACTGCGGGCCAATTCGCTTGGCCATCTGGAGCAGATCGATAGCTACACCCCTGGCCATGAGGTCAGGCTCGGAAACATGAACTACATGACCGATGTCCGCGGAGACTTGATCTTCGACGGAATCGGGGCTGTGCTAAGAGCGCCGGACAGTCACGATGAGCACAGCCTAGACCTGCTGTTGGACAGTGCTCGGGATATCACCCCTGCAGTAGCCCCGGACCCAAATCCGGAGCAGACTGCGTGGCCCAAGGACGGGTGGATGGACCCCGCCCCGCAGGCCGCACACTCATCGGCGGTAGAGCTGAACCCAGGCCTCACCTCTAGGTGATGCCTGTGATTCCGGACCCCCGGACTCGTATCCGGTTGTAGGTTCCAGTCCGCGCGCTCCCGAGCCCGCCGAGCCTGGTTGGGCTACAGTTATGGAGTTTACTGCTGCAGATATCTTCCAGCACTCGCCCTTTGGCGACATGCTGAACTCATTAAAGTCTCTCTCTTTGTCAGGAGGCTCTTGGCCAAACTATGTCTGGCTCAAGTGGGAAGTAGGCGACGAAGGAATTCGCTGCCCACCCACCACCCACTTAATTGCCACGGTCGATGATCTAACCGATGTGCTTGACTTCGACTCCGAAGACATTGACGGTATATGGATGATGATGCAGGAGAAGAACAGGACAGCCACCCCGTTGCACGATATATACATGGTGGGCACACCTAAGGACGACGGCGACAATCCAGAAGACAAAACCCCCGGGCAAAAACCAAAGCGACAGCGCAGACGCTGCTCCAAATCCAACAACAGTAAAAATATCGACAAGAGCACCAGAAAGATCGACATCCCAGTCAACTCCGAAGGCAACAATGACCACACGGACCCAGCGATGGAGCAGGATGAGCCAGGTCACGCTGAACATAGTTCGGAACAGACACCCGATCACAATGATCCCGAGGGACGAGCTCATCAAACTGCCCCAGGACAAGAACACAGTCCGGATGACGATGCATTCACCATCCCGGAAAAATGCATGGAATGAGATAACCTCCACAGAAAGCTTACAGCCACCGCGAGAAGTCTAAAGAAGCAGAAGCAACGGCTAAAAGCTGCACAGGAAACGCTCAATCAAAGATGGAATAAAGTGCTAGACACTGAAGAAACATACGGCGACGATCGCCATACAAAGAGCTACCCAAAACGCAAGCTACTGCCTAAATTCAACGATGAGGCCATTCCACCAAAGAGTAACACGACCAGGAGGCCGGACGTACCACTTCATAACCGCAACAGAGCAGCTACCGACGTCTCGCACGATTTGTGTGAGCACCTGGATAAGAAAGCCTATGCGGCTAGGTCCATCTACGGATCTAAAGGACACATCCCGACGCGGGATTATGGTCACAAAAACGATTATACCAATTGAATACCAATTCGGAATAAACACCGGACACAACAACAGCCGACGGCATGCCACAACGTGTCCAGATACAAAGGGGCTGCTCACCCCCTGTGCTTCACTGAAGAAGTACTGGACCACGAATTTCCACAGGGTTTTAAACCTGTGAACATAGAGGCATATGACGGAACGACAGACCCAGGGGTCTGGATCGAGGATTTTATCCTGCATATTCACATGGCTCGTGGGGATGACCTCAACGCCATCAAATACCTTCCCCTCAAGCTGAAGGGACCATCTCGACACTAGTTGAAAAACCTCCCCAAAAATTCAATTGGGAGTTGGGAGGAACTCGAGGATGCTTCCAGGGCCAATTTTCAAGGGACTTATGTCCGGCCTCCGGATGCGGACGATTTAAGTCACATAATCCAACAGCCCAGAGAGTCCGCCCGCAAGCTTTGGAACAGATTCCTCACTAAGAAGAATCAAATTGTTGACTGTCCGGATGCCGAAGCCTTAGCGGCATTCAAACATAGCATCAGCGACGAGTGGCTCGCTAGGCACCTTGGCCAAGAAAAGCCAAGGACAATGGCAGCCCTAACAAGCCTTATGACCCGCTTCTGCGCGGGTGAAGATAGTTGGTTGGCCCGTAAAGGCACTAGCGACCCAAGCACATCCGAAATAAGGGATGGCAATGGGAAGCCACGTCGTAATAAAAACAAACGTCCAAACAAGGAAGAGAGCCCGGACAACGTAGCGGTCAATGCCGGATTCAGGGGCTCTCGACCCGATAAGCAAATGAAGCCATTTAAAGGCAGTAAAGAGGGACCGTCCGGTCTAAACAGAGTCCTGGACAGACTGTGCCAAATTCATGGCACCCCTGACAAACCTGTGAATCACACGCATAGAGAGTGCTGGGTCTTCAAGCAGGCCGGCAAATTAAATGTCGAACACAAGGGAAAGGAAACACCAAGTGAAGACGAGGATGAACCTCGCCAGCCGAACACTGGGGGACTGAAAAAATTCCCACCAGAGGTTAAAACAGTAAACATGATCCACGCGACTTGCACATCCACGAGAAGGAATGAACGCCTGCTTAGTGACGTGTACGCTATAAAGCCCATCGTACCCACACCTAACTACTGGTTGGCTTGTCTGATCACCTTCGATCACACGGACTGTCTGGCTAGTATTCAGCACGGAGGATCAGAGGCCTTGGTGCTTGACCCTATAATCGACGGATACCATCTCACCAACGTCCTCATGGATGGTGGCAGCAGTCTCAATTTAATATACCAGGACACTATTCATAGGATGGGGATAGACCCATCCAGAATTAGCCAAAACAACACCACCTTTGAAGGGGTGATACCAGGCGTTGAAGACTACGGCAGGGGCGCTGTCGTACTGGAGGTAACATTCGGCCCCCTAGGAAACTCCAGAAGCGAAGAACTACTCTTCACCATCACACCCTTCCAAAGCGGCTATCACACATTGCTTGGAAGAGCGGCCTTCACCCGCTTCAACGCAGTGCCACACTATGCCTACCTTACACTCAAGATGCCCTGTCCACGTGGCGTCATCACCATTAACGGAAACACATAGCGCTCTTCACGCGCGGAGGAATCCACGACGGCTCTAGCGGCCGGACTCTAAGCGGCTTCCGATACCCAAAAACATGAATGGTTGTTAAGACCACGGACATGGTTAGACGAGTCTGGCAACCCGGATAAAAGTGAGCCAGGACGCCATATATGTAATCCCATAGAGGACACCAGGGGCTATAAATATTTAATAAAGATCCACCGTCGGCCTGACCTTATTTACAGGCCAATACCTTACACTTCTATCCTCCATCGCACGCTTACATCATACTCTTTTTTACATGAGTTTTTCTTTTTTACAGACACAATACGTGTGATACCCTTCCAGGAAACGGCACAACGGAGACAAAGGCGCAGGCGTGCAGTAGGGCCCCGCTCAAAGGTTTCTCTTTAGATTAAGCCCATGTGTAAACCTTTTATATTACCTCTTGTTGTTCACACATCCCATGGGTACTATACCCACAGAGGATACTGCCGTTATTGGCATGTCGCGACGGCAGACTGATGCACGTACCTGGAAATACAGGGTTTATAATGAAAGGGCGCTCTTCAGCCCATTTTTTGATATAAAGTCCAAATACCCTCGGGAGTGTTCGGCGTCATGAGTTTGGCCTTATATGCATCAGCTCTGAATCATGTCTCTGGTCAAATGTTGGGTTTGCCCGGCTCCTGGTTTTGCCGCCTTATGTTCCATTCTTATCGGCTAAGGCGGCCAAAGGAGAACTACTGCGATTGTGCCCTGGTTATTCCGGATGAGCACCTTAGTAGAGAAAGCCGAAAACTGACTGTCATGATACAACGAGAGACTGTTCAACCACTCGAAGACTTATCGGAATCTTTAGGATTCCTCCGTATTAATGAAGGACCGTTTCCTAGTCATGTACACACGCGCCCGTATTCGGATGTATGCGAAGGTACCAGGATATAATTTTTACAAGCTCATGTGATGAGACAGTGGTAGGGCTGTTAAAGGATCTAGGTCCTGAGTTTGCCTTGAAGGATCTAGGAGACTTGCATTTCTTCCTAGGGATAAAGTCAAGAAACATGGTAATGACTGAGGGAATCCTGGATTAGGGGGTATCCGGACGGCCAGACTATATACATCGTCCGGACTATTGGAGCGTGAAGATACGAGACTCAAGACTCCGTCCCATGTCCGGATGGGACTCTCCTTTGCGTGGAAGACAAGCTTGGTGATCCGGATATTGTGTTTCCTTCCTTGTAACCGACTCCGTGTAAACCCTAGCCCTCTCCGGTGTCTATATAAACCGGAGAGGTTGGTCCTTAGAAGGCCGATCACAATTACAATCATAATCATCACAGGCTAGCTTCTAGTGTTTAGCCTCTACAATCTCGTGGTAGATATACTCTTGTACTACTCATATCTTCAATATTAATCAAGCAGGAAGTAGGGTTTTACCTTCATCGAGAGGGCCCGAACCTGGGTAAACATTGTGTCCCTTGCTTCCTGTTACCATCAGCCTAAGACGCACAGATCGGGACCCCCTACCTGAGATCCGCCGGTTTTGACACCGACAATGACCATCTCTCTCAAGAGAAGTATGCCACTGACTTGGTAAAAACAGTTGGGTTGCAAGGTTGTAAACCATCACCCACTCCCCTGTTTAGTTCAAAAAAATTGTCTCTCATAGAAGGAGATCCCTTGAATCAAGAGGATAGCACAAACTACAGAAGTCTAGTAGGTGCACTACAGTATTTGACTCTTACAAGACCTGATGTTTCTTTTGCTCACAACAAAGTATGTCAGTTTCTTCATGCTCCCACCATAGTTCATTGGACTGCAGCTAAGTGTATAGTCAGATATGTGAAAAATACTCTGAATAGTAGTCTTACTTTCAGCAAATCTTCATCCACTTTAGTTAGTGCCTTCTTCGACTCTGATTGGGCAGGATGTCTAGATGACAGATGCTCTAGAGGTGGGTTCGGAATTTTCTTTGGACCTAAGCTCATATCTTGGTGTGTAAAGAAACATGCTACTGTATCTAGGTCTAGTACAGAGGCAGAATATAAAGCATTAGCAAATGCAATAGCCGAGATCATATGGGTTCACTCTATCCTCAAGGAACTTAGCATAAGACAAACTCTAGTACCATGTATGTGTTGTGACAATCTTGGTGCCACATATCTCTCTGCTAATACGGGTTTCCATGCCAGAACAAAACATATTGAGATTGATTTCCATTTTGTTAGAGAACGTGTTGCTAATAAGCAACTGGAAATTCGCTCTATTCACTCCAAAGATCAGCTTGCAAATGGCTTCACAAAAGCGTTACCTACACGGAGCTTTGATGAGCTTAAACGTAATCTCAACTTGTCCAAGTTGTGATTAAGGGAGTGTGTTAAACATCATTGTCACGGTTCATGTCACGTTACATGGTGTATCCCTTTGGCAGGAGGTTAGCTAGGAGGTAGTTAGGGATTATCTCAAACCGCATGTACTCTATCCCTTTCTCCCTTAGATTTTCCTTCCTCTCCAAGATGTAATCTGGTTCAACAACTTGTATGCATATCTAGGGATAAGCCCCTGCCTATATTAACACGAAGGCGCAACCCCAACAGGGTACATCACTTCACGCTATTGCACAAGTAACACTAGCAGGCACATTGACACTAGACACCCTTATAAGCATCAGATAGGTTAAGAAGGTATATCCACCAAAAGGATCTGCAGGGACCTAGAGCATGGGGAATCTTGTCAATATAGTAGTCCCACCAAATCATATGCACCCACAGGATGTCTACCTTGTTGTAAAATTTGTGTAATTGTTTGACCAATAGACTCCGAATCTGCACTTTGAGTTTGATTACCCTCAGACCGACTTTTTTCTTTTGACAACAGACTAAATCCCAAGCTACAAGTGAGTTGCCCTAGAACCCCTCATCTGATTTCTTTTGCCAAACACACCATCTTTGCAACTTGTCAAGATGATTAACAATCTTGGGATGGATCTTAATAGAGCACATGGCGTAGATAGCCAACAACGTGACGACATAGTTGGCCAGAGTAAGCTTGGAGCCGTAGCCGAGAAGCGAAGTTGCCACAGGTATTCTTCTCTACACCGAAGAAACGACCGACATGAGATCCATGAGTTATGGGTGTGCAGTTTCAATCCGTAGACCGAGGTACATAAAGGGCGTCTGCCCACTACATAGCCAAAAGTTTGAGCCAACTCTTTCACTTGTGACAAATCAAGATTGATGGGCATAAGAGTTGACTTGTGGAAGTTAATATTTAGACCAACAGAAGTAGCATAATCAAGAACTATCCTCTTTAGATGTTCTGCTTTGCATGGGCACAGTAGCATAACTATGATAGTATCATCTGCGTACTGGATAACATGCTACTCATTGTTAGGTGTCAAAATTGGTTGGTATAGAAGTGCCTGGCATGGGCATTACTGATGGATGACTATAAGAGATCCCCCACGAGGACAAATATTAACGGTGATAGGGTGTCCCCTGCCCGACGCCCAATTTACAGTAAAATTGTGTGCTTGGACTCCCATAGAGCAGAACTGTTGATGAACCAGAGGAGAAAATACACTCAACCCGTTGCAACCATTTCCCGGTAAGCTCCATATGGCACATGTCAATCATCGGCTCGTGTTTGATTGTGTCGAATGATTTCATGAAATCTAGCTTCAGAACACAGCGTGATCTCCTAGAGACCTGGCACTGGTAAATGTACTTCAATGCCCCAGCCAGGTAATCCTGGATGGATCGGCCCTTCAGAAACCCATATTTGGTGCAATTAATAATATGTAGGATCAGCCATTGAAGTGGTTTAGGAAGAAGCTTCGTGATCAGCTTCAAGCAGCAGTTAAGTAAAGTGATAGGTCAAAAACCATTAGTTCTTTCAGGCAATTGTACTTTTGTTATGAGCATGATATATCTTGAGTTTAGACTTTGCAAATCCTAAATCCCATCATAAAAGTCCATACATGATTTATAAAAACCATGTTCAATAAGTTGCCAACATGAGTTGAGAAAGTAGCCATTAAACCCATCAGGCCCTAGAGCATGATCAAAATGCATATCTTTGACAACCCAGTCCCATCCACCACGCCTCCTCACTCACACATGGGAAGATATCCTATGCTCCCACACATAAGCTGCTCCCATGATATGATATTTCAAAAAACATTTAGTACATTTTAAAAAGTATGCAAAACAATTAGTGTTCATAATACACATGCCTACAATTTGTAGAAAGCTCAAATTAAAATTCGAAGTAGACATGGAGAAATAAAAAAGGAAAATCTGAATGTGAATCGTGTCATTTTGACTTGTCTTTTTGTGACACTATTCATAATGAATTTGTCATTTTTTTCTCAATGTGTGTTTCGAATTCTCATTTGAACTTTTTATAGATTGTAGACACATGCCTCATGAACATTTACAAATGTTCCAAACTTTGTTGAAATACATAAATATGTTTTTGTTGAAAAATGTTAGCATGTAATGTGTGGTAGCACATGGTATTTCCCCGCCCACACACCTCCTCACCTCTACTTGGTATGTATGTAACTGAACAAATTTGTTCTATCAGTTGTGCTTGTCTATATGGTTCAAGTTTTTTTTCTCTTTGGTAAAATTTAGCCTTTGTATCCATATATGTGTTGTATTTGTTTTTATTCATTTTTGTTAGTTTTTGATTCTGTGTTTATTTCAAAGATTTTTTCATACTTTTTCTCTTCCACTAAAAAGATACACAAACAAATGTGGCAACACTCGGTTCGTCCCCCACCCGCTTTGTTTTCATTCCTAGTTCATCGTTGCTTGTTTATTCACATCGGGTGCGACTACCATTGAGCCTTCCCCTCCCTTTTTTCATCCTAATTGAAGTTAGAAAATAGTTTACAGTAGAACCATCTAGACCTAAACACGTTGCCAAACTGCAAACCGTATAAAACGATCCTAAACAAAAATAAACTTGGTTCCAAGCCATATGGTTCTTTTCACAAACACAAGATTCGATGCTACTCAACTTTTGCCTGCGTGAAAAATGTTGACCAAGAAGGTAGGAGGAGTTGTTGAGGTGCCAACATAGGCCTATAGATGATCACTCCTCACTGTAATGGTGGGGCAATGCACCTAGCTATGTATGTAGGTGGTCAGCTCAGACTACTGATGCGACATGGTGGAGATCTAGTTACTCCCTATCTATGAATTCCTATTCTGACAAAGATAAAGAGAAGTTTCGAAGAAAGTGCTCTTGTGAGCTCGAGCTCACATGCACCTTTGCTACAGTAGAATCTGGAAGAAGAAAAACTATATAAATCTTAGGAAAATCTGGAAAAAAATTACAGCACACATTGATGCGTGTTTTACATGCATGCAATTCTTTCGTGATGAAATAACATCCATGGATCTCTAAAAAAATCTATGCTCCAAAATGCTTCCAAAAACAATGTTGTTTTAGCATCAATTTCATTTGGTTTTGCTCAGACCTTCGCGAATGTTATTCCATTGTGAAAATTTGCACGCATGTGAAACACACAACAATCTCTATTGCGAAAAAAATAGTTATTTGGATTTTTTTAGTAATTTTTGTATTTTTAGTGTAGCAAAGGGTGTATGTGAGCTCGAGCTCACATACTATTCTCCAAGTTTCGAGAGCAACCTCCCTTTTTTACGAGTCAAAGTAGGAGAGCTTTATTGCACCGTCAAACTTTCATGGATACAAGAGGGATCCCCAGGATCCAAAAACCAGATGTACCAACCCTTTGAAAGGAAGGTCACATACTTAACTAATGTGCTTTCCCATTATGCTCCTGATGCCAGTGGGCAGTCTAGACTCATTGAGTCAATGCTTACTTTGTTTCAATCTCCTTCAGCACTGATGCGTCTCCATCATATCTATAATTTTTTATTGTTCCATGCCAATATTATACAACTTTCATACACTTTTGGCAACAATTTATTTTATTTTTGGGACTAACATATTGATCCAGTGGCCAGTGTCAGTTCTTGTTTGTTGCATGTTTATGTTTTGCAGAATATATATATATCAAAAGAAGTCCAAATGCGATAAAACTTTCCAGAGAATTATTTTGGAATATATGTGATTTTCGGGAAAAGAATCAATGTGAAATGATGCCCAAGGGTCCCACAAACACGAGGGGCGCGCCACCCTACCTTGGGCGCAGCCAGCAGGCTTGTGGGGCCACTATAAGGCAGTTGGTGCCCTTCTTTCGCCGCAAGGAAGATAATATCCAGAGAAAAATCCCCTCAAACTTTCAACCCAACCAGAGTTACGGATCTTCGGGAATTTAAGAAACGGTGAAAGGCCAGAAATAAGGGACGCAAAAAAGAAAAGAAACAGAGAGAGATCCAATCTCGGAGGGGCTCTCGCCCCTCCATTGCCATGGCAGCAATGGACCAGAGGGGAAATCCTCCTCCCATCTAGGGGGAGGCTAGGGGGGAGGCGAAGGAACACGAATAAGGAGGGGCTCTCTCCCCCTCTCTCTCGGTGGCGCCGGAACTCCGTCGGGGCCATCATCGTGACGACGTATGTTGGTGTCAAAACCGGCAGATCTTGGGTAGGGGGTCCCGAACTGTGCGTCTAAGGCTAATGGTAATAGGAGGCGGGGGACACAATGTTTACCCAGGTTCAGGCCCTCTCGATGGAGGTAATACCCTACTTCCTGCTTGATTGATCTTGATGATATGAGTATTACAAGAGTTGATCTACCACGAGATCATAGAGGCTAAACCCTAGAAGCTAGCCTACGATTATGATTCTTGTCGTCCTACGGACTAAACCCTCCGGTTTATATGGACACCGGAGGGGGCTAGGGTTACACAGAGTCGGATACAGAGAAGGAGATCTACATATCCGAATTGCCAAGCTTTCCTTCCACGCAAAGGAGAGTCCCACCCGGACACGGGACAAAGTCTTCAATCTTGTATCTTCATAGTCCAACAGTCCGGCCAAACTATATAGTCCGGCTGTCTGAGGACCCCCTAATCCAGGACTCCCTCAGTATCCCCTGAACCAGGCTTCAATGATGATGAGTCCGGCACGCAGATTGTCTACGACATTGCAAGGGGGGTTCTTCTCCAGATTGTCTGCGCGCAGAATGTTTACGGCATTGCACTCCTCGGCTTTTGTTCCCTAATAATGGTGATCTCCATGTGTCGAGCGAATGCGAGAAGTCGGGGCATTTTTACATTTGCCACCCTGACCATGTTAGTAAATCGTCTATTAAAGAGACGGGGATCCTCAAATCCAAATCACGCCATATTCCCCCCAGCGTGTATCCATCAGAGCGCGCCCGGAAAAAGCCATTCCATCATGGCCGGCCGCCGTAGCTCCTCCTCTCGCTCTCGCCGCGCTATGCCGGGTGATTGGGAGAAGTGTTTTGTTCCCCACGGTCGATTGGTGGAGTTGCAAACCTAGGGGTTTCTCCCGCCTGCATATATGGTCCCCGTCCGAGCCGGACTAGCCACTTACAATGGCGGGGAGCAAGCGGAGAGTTTTCCCAACCCATCGGGGGGGGAGCGGGTATGCCTTGCCCCTTACTTGCTGAGGGGACTCCGATTTCCAATCCATCCGTTCCTCCGTGGGCTCCTGGTGTACTATGGTCTCCAGCTACATAACTTCACTCCTGCCTCCATACTGCACATCGCGGGCTACATCGCCCTTTGCGAGTTATTTCTAGGTTGTGAAGCTCATTTCGAGCTATGGAAGAGGCTATTCTACCTTGTCCCCCGCACTCAGGAGGGGTCAATATATCAAGTGGGCGGAGCCGAAATATGGCGCATTGCCGGGACAGGATACCTGTCCGGTACCCTGAAGAAGATGTTCGAAGACTGGCATTCGGAGTGGTTTTATATAGAGGATGTCCCCCTTCCGGACCCTATTCGGATGGGTCTTCCTGAGTTTGCTAATGCCCCGCTGAAGAAACGCCACAGCTGGCGCCCCCGGAGCCCCCAGGAGGAAGATAACAGAGAGGTCCTTTACCTGATGGGCAGGATAAAAACACTAGCCAAATCAGGACTGACAATAATCGAGGTTATGTCAACATGCATAATGCGGGGGTGCAGCCACTTCAGTATCGGGGGAAACCCATGTGGCACTTCAACGGAGAAGACGATGCCACCTGCTGCAGTCGTAAAGGTCCGAACTCCGCCACCGCTCTGGCAAAAATACTGTCTGATTTATACAAAGGAGAAGAAGAGGAGTTCCTCCGTATTAAGCCACATGATGGATTTTCCATGTACAAGCCCCCAAGCTGGGTGAGCTGCTATCCTTTACTCAATTCCATTCACTCCTGCATTCTTCATCACAAATATTTACCCTACTAATTCATAGCAGGAACTGCGAAAAGCTGTGAGGGAGGTCCACAGCCCGTCTCCACAGCCAGAGGACCCTAACAGGCCCTCGACCCCGGACTCGAAGAAGATCCGGCCGTATTTGTGGAGCTTGTCGACAGGACGTTCTATCAGCTAAGCCGTGACGGTGCCTTGGTGGCCATCATAGCTGATTATCCCGGCCTACTCCCTGCATCACAGGTAAGTAAAACCGAAGTCCTAACTTTCGAGAAGGAACCCTTCTTTGCGCTTTACCCCCCGCCCATGTATTGCGTTTTACAGGGAAGGCCATCAGGGCACCGTGCCGAACCTGTGGTGACTCGCCAACAAGGGGCACCAAAGCCGGGTAGTCTTAAAAGGAAGGCAGTCAGGATTGAGACGCTGTCGCAGAGGTATGAGTAAAAACCTGCTCCGTGATCATTGTCTCTAAAATATAACAATGTTCGTGGTCCCAAGCAGAAAAAACGCTCGCCGGACAGTGTCTGGAGAGCCTGCCGGCCACGCCTCCACCAGCCGGATTCCAGAGCCGAACTCAGGGGCGAAGGTTAACGCGGGGATAACTCCGGATGGTCCTCCTACAGAGGAAGCGGATAGAATGTCCGCTACGACTCCCGAAGTGGAGAGCACCATGAATCATAGGCGTCGACGGGCCATACTCCGTGACCCTAATTTCTCCGAAGAGGCGTTCAACGCCTTTAACTCAGGAGATGCGTACATCCGAGCTGCTCAAGATGGTCTTGCTAGAGCCGCGGACCAGTATGTGAAATATATACGGGTAAGAAAATTTGATAATTATGTATACCAGTAGCCCCTGAGACTTGAAACAGTTGGCACAACTGATTTAAGGATCATTGTATGCATAGGTTCTTATGAAGAAGAATACCCAGTTGTCTAAACAGCTGGAGGAGTGCAAAGCCCAGCTACAGGCCGCAGTTGCCGGAATGGAGGAGTCCAAGAAGGCCTCATCTGGTAATGCTTGTCTTGATTGAAAAGAATATAATGACATGTACCAGTTAGAATTCGACATTTATTCAAATCTAATAATAGATTCTGCAGACAATCCTAGAGGTAATCCGGAGATCGTATTGGGGGATGAGCGACATGCTCAACGACAGCTAGAGGCTGGCGAGCGCGTGCTGACACGGGTTATTGAGAGAAAAATGATCTCCAGGATGCCCATACCCGGTTGGGCGTTGAACTAAAAGATGTTCAGGCCCAGCTTGCTGACTCCGTGAAGGAGAATAAGAGGCTTCGACGCAGTCGCCCTGAAGAGGAGATGCCCGGAGTTCGGCGAAGAAGCGGGCTAACAGAGTTATGTCTGTAGGTATGCTGACAAGTCGCCCTGAAGAGGAGATGCCCGGATCCGTAGGCGATCTGCTGCAAGAGCTCTCACAACTGCACAAACAAGTGCGGCAGGTGATGCAGGGTATTGCCTAGGCCTTGTGGCCCTCCGCCTCCCTGCCCAGAGGCATGGGTGAGCTTGTAGATATGCTCAAGGGAGAGCGGAGGCGCTTCCAATTATGGAAGATATCAGCCTAGCGACAAGGTGCAAGGGAAACCTAGGCCATGGTGAAGACGCGATACACCAAGGTTGACCCGAATCATATGGCCGAGGTCGGACCTGTAGGGTCAGATCGGAAAGAAATCCCTGTTAGTCCGGTATATGACCAGGTAGGACTAGCCGCGAAGTATTCCCAACAGGATTATAGGCTAGACAGCTTGTTGGATGGTATAGAAGAAGAATTTAATCAGTCTAAGTGACTTTGTACTTCAGATGACATATTTTGTCCCTAGCCGGATTGTAAATCATTTGTCATGGCGGACCTTTTCGCTTCAACCTCCGGACCCAACAGTCCAGAGTGTATCTGAATACCCCCTCAGTTATGTAAAACCCGGGGTACGCGTGGAAACCAGGCATAGGGGTCATAAGTGCTTGAACAGACAAGTACCCAACTAGCTATGTTATATTACATGGATAGTAAGAAACATCTTCGAGGGAGAATACTTCCGTTAAGGGTTCCTTTCCCTGGGCACGCATGCATTAATGTGCATGTCCGAACTGCAAAAAGAGGCGCAGGATATAAACATCTAGGGGCATATGTTGTAATAGGTAAGAAATATCTTTTGTTCACCGATCGAATATTCCCTTAAGAACGCTAGCTTTCGGCTTCACCCAGTCTAAGGTACACATCCGGCTGACCCGGCAGTAACAATCGCAAAGGTGCTCCCCTTATGCCCTAGCCGAACTAACGGGAACGTAGGACATAAACACAAGAGCCAGGCAACCCAGCTTGGCCAAGACTTAAGTTATATCGATGCATATAATGGCGAAAAAATGTACATACGGAAAAGTGACGCATATGTGGTGGGCATAAAGCCCAGAAGATAATTGTATTAAGCTTCTGCATAAGAAGCCCCCAGGCATATTAAGCGCGCATAGCGCGGCAGGAGTGTGTGGTCGAAGCACACTTGAGGCTTTTAAGGCTATAAAAAGAAAGGAAACAAGAGAAAGAGGACATAACATAAAAAAGAAAGGTGAAGGTAAGGAGATGAACACATAGTTCAACACTAGGCGTACAATCTTCGGAGTCTGGTCGCGTTCCATGGGTTCGGCTCGAGTCGATTATCTGATGCATCATGTAGACGGTACACTCCTCCGGTGAGAACTTTATCAATGATGAAGGGGCTCTCCCACTTGGGCTTGAGCTTGTCCTTTTTCTTCTCCGGTAGGCGTAGAACGAGTTCGCCAACGTTATAAGTTTTGCCCGTACTTCTCTGCTTTGATACCTTCGAGCCTGCTACTGATAGAATACGGAACGGGCCTTTGCGATGTCACGCTCCTCCTCCAGGGCATCTAAACTATCCTGCAGATCCAGCTCGGCTTCTCTCTCTCTTCGTACATGCGCACTCGAGGTGATTCATGAATGATATCATAGGGTAGCACTGCCTCTGCGGCGTACACCATAAAAAATGGTGTGTATCCGGTGGTGCGATTTGGCATGGTCCGCAACCCCCATAGTACGGAGTCGAAGTCCTCGACCCAGTGTGTATCTGATTCCTTCAAGGATCGCACTAGTCTGGGTTTGATGCCGCTCATAATAAGACCATTTGCTCGTTCGACTTGACCATTTGTTTGGGGATGATAGACGGAGGCATAATCGAGCTTAATGCCCATGTTGCGCACCAAGTTTTCACCTCGTCGGATGTGAAGTTGGAGCCGTTATCGGTGATGATGCTGTGGGTGACACTGTAACGGTGTACGACCCGGATATGAAGTCTATCATTGGTCCGGATTCGGCCGTTTTAACTGGTTTGGCCTCTATCCATTTGATGAATTTATCTACCATGACCAACAAGTTTTTTTTTCTTATGGCTTCCTCCTTTAAGGGGTCCAACCATATCGAGCCCCCAGACCGCAAAGGGCCAAGTTATGGGGATTGTTTGGAGAGCGGTAGGTGGCATATGGCTTTGATTTGCAAAAGGCTGGCAACCGACGCAATGTTGGACGAGGTCCTGTGCGTCTGCTCAGGCTGTCGGCCAGTAGAAACCTGTACGGAAGGCCTTGCTTACAAGGGCCCGAGCTGCAGCATGGTGGCCGCCAAGTCCAGCATGAATTTCGGCCAGTAGCTGCCGTCCTTCCTCTTCGGAGATGCACCTTTGGAGCACACCGATCGCGCTTTTCTTATAAAGCTCTCCCTCATGAACCTTGTAGGCTTTAGAGCGCCGCACAATGCAACGCGCCTCATTTTTGTTCTCAGGGAGTTCTTGCCTATTTAGGTAGGCTAAGAAGGGTTTTGTCCACGGGGCGATGACAGCCATAATCACATGGGCCGAAGGTGTTATTTTGGTGGCGGAGCCTCCGATTACGTCAGATTGTTCGGGATCTGGGGTTGTGTTCGGATCCGGACTGGTATTGCCAGTCTCCCCTTCCCACACCACGGATGGCTTGAACAACCTTTCCAAGAAGATATTAGGTGGGACGGGGTCGCGCTTAGCGCCGATGTGGGTGAGGATATCCGCCGCTTGACTGTTTTCTCGGACCACATGGTGGAATTCGAGCCCCTCGAACCGAGCTAACATTTTGAGGACGGCATTACGGTAAGCCGCCATTCTTAGGTCCTTGGCGTCAAAGTCTCCATTTATTTGAGATATTGCGAGGTTCAAATTGTTGGGTAACGTAGTAATTTCAAAAAAAAATCCTACGCACATGCAAGATCATGGTGATGCATAGCAACGAGAGGGGAGAGTGTGTCCATGTACCCTCGTAGACCAAAAGCGGAAGCGTTATGACAACGCGGTTGATGTAGTCGTACGTCTTCATGATCCGACCGATCCAAGCACCGAACATACGGTACCTCCGTGTTCAGCACACGTTCAGCTCGATGACGATCCCCGGACTCCGATCCAACAGGGTGTCGGGGATGAGTTCCGTCAGCACGACGGTGTGGTGAAGATGATGATGTTCTACCGATGCAGGGCTTCGCCTAAGCACCGCAACGATATGACCGAGGTGTAATATGGTGGAGGGGGGAACCGCATACGGCTAAGGAACGATCACGAAGATCAACTTGTGTGTCTAGAGGTGCCCCCCTCCTCCGTATATAAAGGGGGAAGGAGGAGGGGCCGGCCAAGGGGGTGGCGCGCCCTAGGAGGGGGAAACCTACTCCAAGTAGGTTTGCCCCTCCCTTTCCTAGTCCAAGAAGGAGGGGGAAGGAAGGAGTGGGAGAGGGGAAAGGCAAGGGGGGCGCCACCCCCCCCCCCTTCCTTGTCCTATTCGGACTCAAGAGGAGGGGGCGCGCCTCTTGCCCTGGCCGGCCCCTCTCTTTCTCCACTAGGGCCCAACAAGGCCCATTAGTTCCCGGGGGGGGGGGGGGGGTTCTGGTAACCCTCTGGCACTATGGTTTTCTCCGAAATCACCCGGAACACTTCCGGTGTCCGAATATAGTCGTCCAATATATCAATCTTTATGTCTCGACCATTTCGAGACTCCTCGTCATGTTCGTGATCACATCCGGGACTCCAAACAACCTTCGGTACATCAAAACTTATAAACTCATAATAAAACTGTCATCATAACGTTAAGCGTGCGGACCCTACGGGTTCGAGAACTATGTAGACATGACCTAGACCTGTTTCCGGTCAATAACCAATAGCGGAACCTGGATGCTCATATTGGCTCCTACATATTCTACGAAGATCTTTATCGGTCAAACCGCATAACAACATACGTTGTTCCCTTTGTCATCGGTATGTTACTTGCCCGAGATTAGATCGTTGGTATCCAATACCTAGTTCAATCTCGTTACTGGCAAGTCTCTTTACTCGTTATGTAATGCATCATTCTGTAACCAACTCATTGGCCACATTGCTTGCAAGGCTTATAGTGATGTGCATTACCGAGAGGGCCCAGAGATACCTCTCCGACAATCGGAGTGACAAAACCTAATCTCGAAATACGCCAACTCAACATCTACCTTTGGAGACACCTGTAGAGCTCCTTTATAATCACCCAGTTACGTTGTGACGTTTGGTAGCACACAAAGTGTTCCTCCGGTAAACGGGAGTTGCATAATCTCATAGTTGTAGGAACTTTGTATAAGTCATGAAGAAAGCAATAGCAACATACTAAATGATCAAGTGCTAGGCTAACGGGATGGGTCAAGTCAATCACATCATTCTGCTAATGATGTGATCTCGTTAATCAAATGACAACACATGTCTATGGTTAGGAAACATAACCATCTTTGATTAATGAGCTAGTGAAGTGGAGGCATACTAGTGACATTAAGTTTGTCTATGTATTCACACATGTA
This sequence comes from Triticum aestivum, assembly GCF_018294505.1. Taxonomy (NCBI): domain Eukaryota; kingdom Viridiplantae; phylum Streptophyta; class Magnoliopsida; order Poales; family Poaceae; genus Triticum; species Triticum aestivum. The sequence continues at coordinate 460,810,522 of NC_057813.1, read as the reverse complement.
TCATGTTTCCGGTTAATACAATTCTAGCATGAATAATAAACATTTATCATGATATGAGGAAATAAATAATAACTTTATTATTGCCTCTAGGGCATATTTCCTTCAGTCTCCCACTTGCACTAGAGTCAATAATCTAGATTACATAGTAATGATTCTAACACCCATGGAGTCTTGGTGTTGATCATGTTTTGCTCGTGGAAGAGGCTTAGTCAATGGGTCTGCAACATTCAGATCCGTATGTATCTTGGAAATCTCTATGTCTCCCACCTGGACTTGGTCCCGGATGGAATTGAAGCGTCTCTTGATGTGCATGGTCCTCTTGTGAAATCTGGATTCCTTTGCCAAGGCAATTGCACTAGTATTGTCACAGAAGATCTTCATTGGTCCCGATGCACTAGGTATGACACCTAGATCGGAAATGAACTCCTTCATCCAGACTCCTTCATTTGCTTGCTTCCGAAGCAGCTATGTACTCCGCTTCGCATGTAGATCCCGCCACGACGCTTTGTTTAGAACTGCACCAACTTACAGCTCCACCGTTTAATAAAAACACGTATCCGGTTTGCGATTTAGAATCGTCCGGATCAGTGTCAAAGCTTGCATCAACGTAACCATTTATGACCAGCTCTTTGTCACCTCCATAAACGAGAAATATATCCTTAGTCCTTTTCAGGTATTTTAGGATGTTCTTGACCCCTGTCTAGTGATCCACTCCTGGATTACTTTGGTACCTCCCTGCTAAACTTATTGCTAAGCATACATCAGGTCTGGTACACAACATTGCATACATGATAGAGCCTATGGCTGAAGCATAGGGAACATCTTTCATTTTCTCTCTATCTTCTGCTGTGGTCGGGCATTGAGTCTAACTCAACTTCACACCTTGCAATATAGGCAAGAACCCTTTCTTAGCCTGATCCATTTTGAACTTTTTCAAAACTTTATCAAGGTATGTGCTTTGTGAAAGTCCAATTAAGCGTTTTATTCTATCTCTATAGATCTTGATGCCTAATATGTAAGGAGCTTCACCGAGGTCTTTCATTCAAAAACTTTTATTCAAGTATCCCTTTATGCTATCCAGAAATTCTATATCATTTCCAATTAACAATATGTCATCTACATATAATATCAGAAATGCTACATAGCTCCCACTCACTTTCTTGTAAATACAGGCTTCTCCAAAAGTCTGTATAAAACCATATGCTTTGATCACACTATCAAAGCGTTTATTCCAACTCCGAGATGCTTGCACCAGTCCATAAATGGATCGCTAGAGCATGCACACTTTGTTAGCACCTTTTGGATCGACAAAACCTTTCGGTTGCATTATATACAACTCTTCTTCCAGAAATCCATTCAGGAATGCAGTTTTGACATCCATTTGTCAAATTTCATAATCACAAAATGCGGCAATTTCTAACATGATTCGGACAGACTTAAGCATCGCTACGGGTGAGAAAGTCTCATCGTAGTCAACCCCTTGAACTTGTCGAAAACCTTTTGCAACAAGTCGAGCTTTGTAGAAAGTTATATTACCACCAGCGTCAGTCTTCTTCTTGAAGATCCATTTATTCTCAATGGCTTGCCGATCATCGGGCAAGTCAATCAAAGTCCATACTTTGTTCTCATACATGGATCCTATCTCAGATTTCATGGCTTCAAGCCATTTTTCCGGAATCTAGGCTCATCATCGCTTCCTCATAGTTCGTAGGTTCGCCATGGTCAAGTAACATGACTTCCAGAATAGCATTACCGTACCACTCTGGTGCGGATCTTACTCTGGTAGACCTACGAGGTTCAGTAGAAACTTGATCTGAAGTTTCATGATCAATAACATTAGCTTCGTCACTAATTGGTGTAGTTGTCACAGGAACCGGTTCTAGTGATGAACTACTTTCCAATAAGGGAGCAGGTACAGTTACCTCATCAAGTTCTACTTTCCTCCCACTCACTTCTTTCGAGAGAAACTCCTTGTCTAGAAAGGATCCGAATTTAGCAGCAAAAATCTTGCCCTCAGATCTGTGATAGAAGGTGTACCCAATAGTCTCTTTTGGGTATCCTATGAAGACACATTTCTCCAATTTGGGTTCGAGCTTATCTGGTTGAAGTTTCTTCACATAAGCATCGCAACCCCAAACTTTAAGAAACGACAACTTTGGTTTCTTGCCAAACAACAGCTCATAAGGCGTCGTCTCAACTGATTTTGATAGTGCCCTATTTAACGTGAATGCAGTCGTCTCTAAAGCATAACCCCAAAATGATCAGATCATAGAAATTTTATTTTCTTGTTACGATGATTTTCTACTTCACTCTGAAATTCTTTGAACTTTTCAAATGTTTCAGACTTGTGTTTCATCAAGTAGATATACCCATATCTGCTCAAATCATCTGTGAAGGTGAGAAAATAACGATACCCGCCGCGAGCCTCAACATTCATTGGATCACATACATTAGTATGTATGATTTCTAACAAATCAGTTGCTCGCTCCATAGTTCTGGAGAACGGCGTTTTAGTCATCTTGCCCATGAGGCACGGCTCGCGAGTACCAAGTGATTCATAATCAAGTGATTCCAAAAGTCCATCAGTATGGAGTTTCTTCATGCGCTTTACACTGATATGACCTAAACGGCAGTGCCACAAATAAGTTGCACTATCATTATTAACTCTGCATCTTTTGGCTTCAACATTATGAATATGTGTATCACTACTATCGAGATTTAATAAAAATAGACCACTCTGTAAGTGTGCATGACCATAAAAGATATTACTCATATATATTCTAAGTTGTTCTCTATCTTTAGTGACGGATATGGAACACGAAATACCAAAAAATTAGGTGTACTTGTTACTCATTGAGGTGGGGAACCTCCTAACCCTCGATGCTCGTTATGTGAAAAATATTAAACACTACTTCGATAATCCTGAGAAAACCCCGTTCAACTTGATAATGGGAGACACGTTGGATTAACATGAATACTTTAGGGATGATCGCTTGAATCAAAAAGGGAAACTCTTATGGGATCAAATTGAATCTTTGTATGGTTGGGATGCTTGGAATTTATGCCAGAGATATGATTATACTTGATGCTCTAGGATGAAGGCTCCACACCTTCCCTTTTCATGTGAATTTAAAGATAATGAGACCTTGGATTCTTATGCTAATGGTATATATGATTAATATGATGTGGAACAAATAGAAGAATTTGTTGCTTTTAAGGGTGCTTATGAAATTGAATGTTTGTTTGAAAAAGTGTGAAAATTATGATGATGCTGTTTACAGACCTAAAAATTATGCTATACTTAAATATTGCTATGATAGTTATGAATTTAATGCCGATATTAATGCATTTATTGAGAAAGTCTTTGTTGTCCAAGAAGAGACTAATATTTTGCAGGAATCTATGGAATAAGAAATTGATGACACTGTGAGCTCATTAGATGAAAAAGATGAGGAGGAGAGCGAAGAACAAAGGGGGGAAGAGCGGATTGATCACCCGTGCCCACCTCCTAATGTGAGTAACTCTTCAACTGATACATTGTTTAATTACCCTTCATGCTTACCGAAAGATGAATGCTATGATAATTGCTATGATCCCTTGGATTCATTTGAAATACCCCTTCTTGATGAGATTGATGCTTGTTATGCTTGTGGCCATGATGCGAATATAAGTTATGCTTATGGAGATGAACTTGCTATAGTTTGTTATGTTAAACATGAAATTGTTGCTATTGCACCCACACATGATAGTCCTATTATATTTTTGATTTCTCCCAACTACAGTATATCGGAGAAGTTCGCGCTTATTAAGGATTATATTTTTGGGTGCGTCTTACCATTACACATGATAATTTGGATGAATATAATATGCATGTGCTTGCTGCTCCTACTTGCAATTATTATGATAGAGGGACTACATCTCTGCCTCTCTATGTTTCCAATACGATAAAATTGCAAGAAACTGTTTATGCTATGTATCGGCCTTAATCATATGTGCATGAATTGTTCTTTTATGACATGCCGATGGATAGGAAGAGAGTTAGACTTTGTTGTTGCATGATATACATTACTTTGTGCTCAATACTAAATTACAAACCATTGTTAATTAAAATTAGCTTTGATATACCTTGGGATCCGGGTGGATCAGTTATTTGAGCACTTTATGCCTAGCTTAATGGCTTTAAAGAAAGCGCTGCCAGGGAGACAACCTGGAAGTTTTAGAGAGTCACTTTATTCTGTTACGTGCTTTTAAAAAGTTTAAAAACAATAAAATAAAGGGTAACCTAAAACTTTCCAAAAAGAAAAGTGAAACTAAGAAAAACGAGCAACGTTGAAGGGGGGGAGCTCCTTGAACTTTGTTCATGCCCATGGAAACTTTGCAAATCTTGAATTACAGAAATGTTTCAACAAAAATAGTTATCCCCTTGTAAAAATCCATTGTATTATAAGAATAATGTGCCAAGATTTTTAGATTGGTTGTTTCGTATGTGTAGTGCAAAAAACAGAAACTTTGGCTGTAGTGGCGAATTTACATTTTTTACTAGAACGTCAAAAGTTTCTGAAAGTTTTACACAGTATTTCTGTGCAAATTTTATATATTGCCTAATTTTTCAGAATTTTTAGAGTTACATAAGTATGGTTAATGTTCAGATTGCTACAGACTGTCCTATTTTTGACAGATTCTGTTTTAATGCATTGTTTTGCTTGTTTTGATGGAACTATGGATTGTATGTTGGTATAAGACATGGAGAAGTTAGAATACAGTAGGTATAATGCAAAAATAAAATATGAATGGGTTTGCAGCAGTACTTAAAGTATTAATTTTTCTTTATTATACTAACAGATCTCACGTGGGTTTTGTTAAGTTTTGTGTGGTTGAAGTTTTCAAGTTTTAGGTGAAGTCGCGATTGATGAAGGAATAAGGAGTGGAAAGAGCCTAACACAGGCGATGCCCGAGGCACCCCAAGGTAATATTCAAGGACTCCCAAGCAACTAAGCTTGGGGATGCCCCAGAAGACATCCCCTCTTGCTTCTAACGACCATCGGTAATTGTACTTAGAGCTATATTTTTAGTCGTCACATAATATGCGTAAATTCTTGGAGCGTCTTTTGTGTTTATTTTTCCCTTTTCTCTTATGCACCATGCTGGTATGAGATAGTCCTTGGTTGATTTATAGAATTCTCTTTGCACTTCACTTATATCTTTTGAGTAATGGCTTTATAGAATGCTTCATGTGCTTCACTTATATCATTTATAGTTTGGATTGCCTGTTTCTCTACATATAGAAAACCGTTATTCATAGCATGCTCTTTTGCTTCACTTATATTTGTTAGAGCATGGGCAAGTCTTTTGTAGAAATAATCAAACTCTCTTACTTCACTTATATCTATTTAGAGAATCAACAAGAATTGGTCATTCACATGGTTAGTCATAAAATCCTACATAAAAACTTGTAGATCGCTGAATATGATATGTTTGATTCTTTGCAATAGTTTTGCGATATAGAGATGATAATATGTGTGATGTACTAGTGAATGATTCTGGTTTAGTAAGAATATTGGTGTTAAGGTTTGTGATTCCCGAAGCATGCACGTATAGTCTCTCGTTATGCTAAGAAGTTGGAGCATGATTTATTATTGATTGTCTTCCTTACAAGGGGCGGTCGAGGACGAGCAATGGTCTTTTCTTACCAATCTATCCCCCTAGGGGCATGCATAGTAGTACTTTGTTTCAAGGGCTAATAAACTTTCACAATAAGTATGTGAGTTCTTTATGACTAATATAAGTACATGGCTTATATGCACTCTCACATTTCCGCAATTTGCTAGCCTCTTCAGTACCATGCATTGCCCTTTCTCACCTCCAGAGTCGGTGCAAACTTCGCTGGTACATCGAAACCCTGTGATATGATACACTTTATCACATATAAGCCTCATTATAGCTTACTCAAAATAGCCACCACACCTACCTATTATGGCATTTCCATAGCCATTCCGAGATATATTGCCATGCAAATTTCATCATCATCATACATGACTTGAGCATTCATTGTCATATTGCTTTGCATGATCGTAAGACAGCTAGCATGATATTTACATGGCTTGTCCTTTTTTTATATCTTTGCTATGTTAGATCATCGCACATCCTGGTACACAGCCAGAGGCATACATATAGTCACCATGTATTAGTTGTATCGAGTTGTAAGTAAATGAAAGTGTGATGATCATCATTATTAGTGCATTGCCCCGGTGAGAAAAGGATGATGGAGACTGTGATTCCCACACAAGTTGGGATGAGACTCTAGACGAAAATAAAAAAACAGAAGAAAAAAAGAGGCAAAAGAGCCCAACAAAAAAAGAGAAAAAAATAATAAAAAGAGAGAGAAAAAGAGAGAAGGGGCAATATTACTATCCTTTTACCACACTTGTGCTTCAGAGTAGCGCCATGTTCTTTATATAGAGAGTCTCCTATGTTGTCTGATACGTCCATTTTGCATCATGCTTTTATATCAATATTTATTGCATTATGGGCTGTTATTACACGTTATATAACGATACTTATGTCGTTTCTCTCTTATTTTACAAGGCTCACATGAAGAGGGAGAATGCCGGCAGCTGGAATTCTGGACTGGAAAACGAGCAAATATTAGAGACCTATTCTGCACAACTCCAAAAGTCCTGAAACTTCACGGAGATTAGTTTTGGAATATATACAAAATATTGGGCGAACAAAGCACCAGAGGGGGGCCACCAGTCAGCCACGAGGGTAGAGGGCACGCCCTACCCCCTAGGCGCGCCCCTACCTCGTGGGCCCCTGGCAGGCCCCCGACGCCCATCTTCTGCTATATGGTGTCTTTTGCCCTGGAAAAAATCATAGAGAAGCTTTCAGGACGAAGTGCCGCCGTCTCGAGGTGGAACCGGGGCAGGACCAATCTAGGGCTCCAACAGAGTTGTCTTGCCGGGGAAATATTCCTCCGGGAGGGGGAAATCATCGCCATCGTCATCACCATCGATCCTCTCATCGAGAGGGCGTCCATCTCCATAAACATCTTCATCAGCACCATCTCCTCTCAAACCCTAGTTCATCTCTTGTATCCGATCTTTGTCTCAAAACCTCAGATTGGTACTTGTGGGTTGCTAGTAGTGTTGATTACTCCTTGTAGTTGATGCTAGTTGGTTTATTCGGTGGAAGATCATATGTTCAGATCCTTAATGCTTATTTATACTCCTCTAATTATGAACATGTATATGCTTTGTGAGTATTTAGCGTTTGTTCCTGAGGACATGGGAGAAGTCTTGTTATAAGTAATCATGTGAATCTGGTATTCGTTCGATATTTTGATGAGATGTATGTTATCTCTCCTCTAGTGGTGTTATGTGAACGTCGACTACATGACACTTCACCATTGTTTGGGCCTAGGGGAAGGCATTGGGAAGTAATAAGTAGATGATGGGTTGCTAGAGTGATAGAAGCTTAAACCCTAGTTTATTCATTGTTTCGTAAGGGGCTGATTTGGATCCATATGTTTCATGCTATGGTTAGGTTTACCTTAATTCTTCTTTCGTAGTTGCGATACTTGCGAGAGGGGTTAATCATAAGTGGGGGGCTTGTCCAAGGAAGGACAACACCCAAGCACGGGTCCACCCACATATCAAATTATCAAAGTAACGAATGTGAATCATATGAGCATGATGAAAACTAGCTTGACAGTAATTCCCATGTGTCCTCGAGAGCACTTTGCTTTATATAAGAGTTCGTCCAGGCTTGTCCTTTCCTACAAAAAAGTATTAGCCCACCTTGCTTCCCCTTGTTTACCTTTGTTAATTATTACCCGTTACAAATTATCTTATCACAAAACTATCTGTTACCGATAATTTCAGTGCTTGCTAAGAATACCATACTAAAAACCGCTTGTCATTTCCTTCTGCTCCTCGTTGGGTTCGACACTCTTACTTATCGAAAGGACTATGATAGATCCCCTATACTTGTGGGTCGTTAAGACTCTTTTCTGGTGCCATTGTCGGGGAGTGAAGCGCCTTTGGTAAGTGGAATTTGGTAAGGAAACATTTATATAGTGTGCTGAAATTTACTATCAGTTGTTACTATGGAAAATAATCATTTGAGGGGCTTGTTCGGGGTATCTCCACCTCGACTAGAAGAGCAAAGAGTTTCTCCTCAACCTACTGAGCCTACTGAAAGTATTTACTTTGAAATTCCTTCGGGTATGATAGATAAACTGCTAGCTAATCCCTATACAGGAGATGGAACACTACATCGCTATATGCATCTAATATATGTGGATGAAGTTTGTGGATTATTTAAGCTTGCAGGTATGCCCGAGGATGTTGTAAAGAAGAAGGTCTTCCCTTTATCTTTGAAGGTAAAGGCATTGATATGGTATAGGCTATGTGATGATATTGGATCATGGAACTACAACCGATTGAAATTGGAATTTCATCAGAAGTTTTATCCTATGCATCTGGTTCATCATGATCGTAATTATATATATAATTTTTGGCCTCGTGAAGGAGAGAGTATCGCTCAAGCTTGGGGGAGGCTTAAGTCAATGTTATATTCATGCCTCAACCATGAGCTCTCAAGAGAAATTATTATTCAAAAAAATTATGCTCGACTTTCTCATAATGATCACTCCATGTTCGATACTTCTTGTACTGGTTCTTTCATGATGAAGACTATTGAATTCAAATGGGATTTATTGGAAAGAATTAAAATCAACTCTAAAGATTGGGAACTCGATGAAGGTAAGGAGTCAGGTATAAACCTAAGTTTGATTGTGTTAAATCTTTTATGGATACCGATGCTTTTCGTGAATTTACCACTAAATATGGATTTGACTCTGAGATAGTAGCTTCTTTTTGTGAATCATTTGCTACTCATCTTGATCTCACTAAGGAGAAGTGGTTTAAATATCATCCTCCCATTGAAGTTAAAGTAGTAGAACCTATTAAAGTTGAAGAAGATACTATTACTTATAATGTCGATCCTACCATTCCTACTACTTATTTTGAGAAACCACCTTTTCTTGTTAGAATAAAGGATCATGCTAAAGCTTCAACCGTGGTTCATAAGAGTTATACTAGAACACCTACACCCCCTGAACAAATTAAAGTTGAACCTAGTATTTCTATGGTTAAATATCTCTTGGTTGATAATATTGATGGGCATGTTATTTGTTTCTGTGATGAAGCTGCTAGGATTGCTAAACCCGATACTAAAGATAAACATAGACCCGTTGTTGGCACGCCTGTTTTTTCTGTTAAATTAGGAGATCATTGTTATCATGGCTTATGTGATATGGGTGCTAGTGCGAGTGCAATTCCTCATTCCTTATACAAAGAAATTATGCATGATATTGCACCTGCTGAGATAGAAGATATTGATGTTACTATTAAGCTTGCCAATAGAGATACTATTTCACCAATTGGGATTGTTAGAGATGTTGAAGTCTTGTGTTGGAAGTTAAAATACCCTACTGATTTTCTTGCTCTTGGTTCCCCACAAGATAGCTTTTGTCCCATTATATTTGGCAGACCTTTCTTGAATACTGTTAATGCTAAGATAGACTGCGAGAAGAATATTGTTACTGTTGGTTTAGGGGATATGTCTCATGATTTTAATTTCTCTCAATTTCGTAGACAACCCCGTGATAATGAATTTCCTAGTAAGGATGAAATTATTTGTCTTGCTTCTATTGCCATGCCTCCTAATGATCCTTTAGAACAATATTTGCTAGACCATGAAAATGATATGTTTATGAATGAAAGAAGAGAAATAGATGAAGTATTCTTTAAGCAAGGACCTATTTTGAAACACAACTTGCCTATTGAAATCCTTGGGGATCCTCCTCCACCCAAGGGTGATCCCGTGTTTGAGCTTAAACAATTATCTAATACTCTTAAATATGCTTATCTTGATGAAAATAAGATATATCTTGTTATTATTAGTGCTAACCTTTTAGAGCATGAAGAAGATAAATTATTGAAAACTCTGAAGAAGCACCATGCCGCTATTGGATATACTCTTGATGATCTTAAGGGCATTAGTCCCACTCTACGTCAGCACAAAATAAAACTGGAAAAGGATGCTAAACCAGTTGTTGATCACCAAAGACGGTTAAATCCTAAGATGAAAAAAGTGGTAAGAAATGAAATGTTAAAGCTTCTGGAGGCAGGTACAATTTATCCTATTGGTGATAGTTAGTGGGTAAGTCCCATTCATTGTGTCCCTAAGAAGGGAGGTATTATTGTTATTCCTAATGATAAGAATGAATTGATCCCATAAAGAATTGTTATAGGGTATAGAATGGTAATTGATTTCCGCAAATTAAATAAAGCTACTAGAAAAGATCATTACCCTCTGCCTTTTATTGATCAAATGCTAGAAATACTATCCAAACATACACATTTTTGCTTTCTAGATGGTTATTCTGGTTTTTCTCAAATACATGTGTCAAAAGATGATCAGGAAAAGACCACTTTTACTTGTCCTTTCGGGACCTTTACTTAGAGATGTATGCCTTTTGGTTTATGCAATGCACATGCTACCTTTCAAAGATGTATGACTGCCATATTCTCTGACTTCTGTGAAAAGATTGTTGAGGTTTTATTGGATGATTTCTCCATTTACGGAACTTATTTTGATGATTGCTTAAGCAATCTTGATCGAGTTTTGTAGAGATGCGAAGAAACTAATCTTGTCTTGAATTGGGAGAAGTGTCACTTTATGGTTAATGAAGGTATTGTCTTGGGGCATAAAATTTCTGAAAGAGGTGTTGAAGTTGATAAAGCTAAAGTAGATGATATTGAAGAGATGTTGTGTCCTAATGATATCAAAGCCTCACAGGTATAAGAATTTTCCTTGGTCATGTAGGTTTCTATAGAAGGTTTATTGAAGACTTCTCTAAAATTTCTAGGCCTCTCACTAATCTCTTGCAAAAAGATTTTCCTTTTGTTTTTGAGGATGATTGTGTAGAAGCATTTGAAATACTTAAGAAAGCCTTGATTTCTACACCTATTATTCAGCCACCTGATTGGAATTTACCCTTTGAAATTATGTGTGATGCTAGCGATTATGCTGTTGGTGTTCTTCTAGGGCAAAGTTGATAAGAAATTGAATGTTATTCATTATGCCAATAAAACTCTAGACAGTGCCCAGAGAAATTATGCTACTATTGGAAAGGAATTTTTAGCAGTTGTATTTGCTTGGGATAAGTTCAGATCTTATATTGTTGATTCCAAAGTAACTGTCACACTGATCATGTTGCTATTAAATATATTATGGAAAATAAAGATGTTAAACCTAGACTTATTAGGTGGGTTCTCTTGTTAAAAGAATTTGATTTGCATATTATTGATAGAAAGGGAGCCGAGAACCCCGTTGCAGACAACTTATCTAGGTTAGAAAATGTTCTTGAAGACCCACGGCCTATTGATGATAGCTTCCCTGATGAACAATTAGCTGTCATAAATGCTTCTCATACTGCTCCATGGTATGCTGATTATGCTAATTACATTGTTGCTAAATTTATACCACCTAGTTTCACATACCAGCAAAGAGAAAGTTTTTCTATGATTTAAGACATTACTTTTGGGATGACCCACACCTTTATAAAGAAGGAGTAGATGGTGTTATTAGACGTTGTGTACCTGAGCATGAACAGGAACAGATCCTGCGCAAGTGTCACTCCGAGGCTTACGAAGGACACCATGCTGGAGATATAACTGCACATAATGTATTGCAATCCAGTTTTTATTGGCCTACTCTCTTCAAGGATGCTCGTAAGTTTGTCTCGTCTTGTGATGAATGCCAAAGAATTGTTAATATTAGTAGACGTCAAGAAATGCCTATGAACTATTCACTTGTTATTGAACCATTTGATGTTTGGGGCTTTGATTATATGGGACCCTTTCCTTCCTCCAATGGGTATACACATATTTTAGTTGATGTTGATTATGTTACTAAGTGGGTAGAAGCTATTCCAACTAGTAGTGTTGATCATCACGCTTCTATTAAGATGCTTAAAGAAGTTATTTTCCCGAGGTTTGGGGTCCCTAGATATTTAATGACTGATGGTGGTTCACATTTTATTCATGGTGCTTGTCGTAAAATGCTTGCTAAGTATGATGTTAATCATAGAATTCCATCTCCATATCATACTCAGTCTAGTGGTCAAGTAGAATTGAGTAATAGAGAGATTAAATTGATTTTGCAAAAGACTGTTATTAGATCTAGAAAGAATTGGTGTAAGAAACTTGATGATGCATTGTGGGCTTATAGAACTACTTATAAAAATCCTATGTGCATGTCTCCATATAAAATGGTTTATGGAAAGGCATGTCACTTACCTCTTGAACTAGAACATAAGGCATATTGGGCTATTAAAGAGCTCAATTGTGATTTCAAACTTGCCGGTGAGAAGAGGTTATTTGACATTAGCTAGCTTGATGAATGGAGAACCGAAGCCTATGAGAATGCCAAGTTGTTTAAAGAAAAGGTTAAAAGATGGCATGACAAAAGGATGCAAAAGCGTGAGTTTAATGTAGGTGACCATGTTTTGCTATACAACTCTCGTTTAAGATTTTTTGCAGGAAAACTTCCCTCTAAATGGGAAGGTCCTTCCATTATCAAGGAGGTCTATCGTTCTGGTGCCATCAAAATCAACAAAGCCAAAGGCACAAATTCGGAAGTGGTAAACAGTCAAAGAATCAAACATTATATCTCAGGTAATCCCATAAATGTTGAAACCAATATAATTGACACCGTAAAACCGGAGGAGTGCATAAGGGACACTTTGTAGAATGTTTCAGACTTCGAAAAGGAATATGTATGAGGTACAGTAAGTAAACCGACTCCAAAACTGTTCTAATAGCATTTTTTTCTCCGTTTTGGAATATTTGAAAAAATTAGGAAAATTGAAAGTAGTCCGAAAGAGGCACGAGACAGCCACGAGGGTGGAGGGCGCGCCCTACCCCCTGTGCGTGCCCCCTACCTCCTGGCCACCTCGTGTGCCCTCCGGACTCCGTTTTCTTGCACAATACTTCTTTTGGTTGGTAAAAATTCATTATATAATCTCCCGAAGGTTTTGACCACCGTACAATGAAGAAATCCTTTGTTTTTGTTTTGAGCTGTTTCTGCGATAGATTTAGAGCAAGATGTCTTCTCAAGAGTCAGTCGGGGAGAGTCGTGTATCTCACCCGACACCGGGGCCAAGAGCAAACAACAAAGATGGATACTTTGGGCCATCAATGGAGGAAGAGATGGAGGCCGACTTGAAAAGGGTGGATGCCATGGAGGAGGATCAAGAAGTTACTTCTCGTCTTCAAGCAAGATTCATGCCGGAGGAACTTCAGAGCTCAGCAATTCCCAATTCGGTCATCCCTCCCAATGCTAGATTTCTTTCTTATGAAAATATGAAAAAGAGTGTTGCCTTTTCTCCCGCAGCTATGAAACATCCATGGGTGACTGGAGCTTTAGCCGTCACGGGTAAACTCCATAAGGAAATAATGGATCTTAAGCAACAAGTTAATAAGATCGAGGAAGAGAATCATATCCTAAGGGGCATCATCGCCAAGAATATCACATCACCACCTCCAAAGAAAGACACATAAATACATGGGTATGGGCACTCCCCTTGGCAATTGCCAAGCTTGGAGGAGGTACCCTGATATCGTATCACCATCACACCTCAATCTTTATCGTTTATCTTAGTTTGATCCTTTTGGTTATATCTTGATCTAGTAGAATAAAGTTTTAGTATGATCTAGCTTTGAGTTTTGTTTTGATACATATCTATGTAATCGAGTCCGTGAGTTATATAATAAAGAGTAGTTTTGAGTTGAGGGCTTTGCGATATTACTATGATCTTGAGGGAATTAAAGAAAGAACAAAAAGAAATAAAAGGTAATATGTTGATTTCATGGAAAGTGATGACTTCACATATAAAGAGTATGATGAATAAAAGTTGTTGAGAGTTGACAAACATAGTTTTGGTCATTGTTGTAATTAATAGGAAGTGATAAAGAAAGAGAGGTTTTCACATATAAATATACTATCTTGGACATCTTTTGTGATTGTGAGCACTCATTAAAATATGACATGCTAAAAAGTTGATGTTGGACAAGGAAGACAATGTAATGGGCTATGTTTTCTTATATCCGAAGAAGTTATATTGCCATGGATCATCCAACATGTTGAGCTTGCCCTTCCCCCTCATGCTAGCCAAATTCTTTGCACCAAGTAGAGATACTACTTGTGCTTCCAAACATCCCTAAACCCAGTTTTGCCATGAGAGTCCACCATACCTCTACCTATGGATTGAGTAAGATCCTTCAAGTAAGTTGTCATCGGTGCAAGCAATAAAACTTGCTCTCTAAATATGTATGATTTATTAGTGTGGAGAAAATAAGCTTTATACAAACTTGTGATATGGAAGAAATAAAAGCGACAGACTGCATAATAAAGGTCTTTATCACAAGTGGCAATATAAAGTGACGTTCTATTGCATTAAGATTTTGTGCATCCAACCATAAAAGCGCATGACAACCTCTGCTTCCCTCTGCGAAGGGCCTATCTTTTACTTTTACCTTCTACCCTCATACAAGAGTCATGGTGATCTTCA